>NW_016157786.1:5089-44474 GCF_001687245.7 Rhagoletis zephyria | reverse complement strand
ATTATTGAAGCCAGAGCCATAAATCGTCAAGTGACGCGAAATTTTTCGACTAAAATTGCTATTGAAGCATATTTCAACCGACCGGTGGAATCAATGGTGTCAACAGCAGCATCAACATCTGCCGCAGTGCGCACGCCAAAACCTGTGTCCGGATCTTGCTATTTATGTTACGCACAAGAGGAAAAACGCCGTAGAAAAACCAGAAAGCTGTGCGACAAATTTAAGAAGCCAATGTGTCTTGAAAATTCGGTCACATCAACAAACTGCTCTATTTGCCATGATTTTCCTTAGATATAAGATGCATTTTTATAATAAAAGTCAATAATATAATGTGTGAAATGAATATTTTTAATTTTTCAAATAAAAAAATAATATAAAAAATGTTTTTTTTTTTTTATTATGAGGATTTTTACTATTGGGGTACAAACGTATCCCGGGTGTGTGTTTACGTATATAATGTGTTTGGAAGGCTGTAGCTCCTGAACCAATGGTCCGATCTGGTTCAAATTTTGAATTTGAACTCAAAACTAAATAATCTTCCTAGATCCTAGCGGTATAGAGGTATAGCGGTTCAAAAGTTACAACACTTCAAAGTTGAAAGTGGATACATTTGTACCCGGGTGTGTGTTCTAGGGTTAAAGAAACCAAATGGTCGTTTGGGTTCATTTTCCTTGAATCGGTGTACTTTTCGTTTCCGTGTATTCACTACGGGCGGATGAAAAAATTTCGGGCAAAACCCATGATAAGGCTGATTTTATATTTTAATTAAAATTTCCATCTTGCAGATTTCAAATCCGGCAACTATAAATGTCACCGGTAATAATCTACAACACACTCTAACCTAAACTAACCTACATAATTGTTTAACATTGTTCAATTTTATCTAATATTACGATCAAAATTAAAGAAAAAAATATTCGTGTACGAAATCTGTGGAAAATCAATTGTACGGTATTTTCTATTCGGGATTTTTTTTTCAATTGTCCTAGAGATTTAAATTTAAAAAGAGTTGCCAACCCTCTTCAAAATTATTACTTCTGGTTGGTTAAGAGTGTATTTAAATGCCTTTCATTCTCTGAATGCGTTGCAATATTTTACTCGATATATATTTAAGTCACAAAAATTTTAAGCGGGTGGCAACCACATTTAAGTTTTTATTTTTTCCCTCAACCGGTGAAGCTGTCATCCAAAATGATGTTTTAATCATTCAATTTGACCTCTTTATTGACCGGATATAGTGCTTTCAGCTTTTTAAAACCCCTTTTTTCAATAAATAACTAATTTTAACAACGTGACTACTTTTCGCATGTACCTGAGCTTCTCCTCTTCAAAATGAGATATCATTCATTAAATTTGATAAAATACTAAATGACATATCGTTTGGTAACACAAAAATGCCTTTAAGAAAGATGTACTATCTACAAAACAAAAGAAAATTGTAACATGAGAAAGAAGGATCTATAAAAAATAAATGCGGTATTTTACTAAAAAGTTCAATGCACCTACGTGATGCTAAATATTATAGTAAAAGAATACTAAAATGGCGTGCCTCGGGCTATTATTGTTTCGATTCTGGTAATCTATTTTAAGGTGCACCTCAACTTTTTTACCTCCCTTTTATTAGCTCGAGATGTAACTATGTGATAATTGGGACCAATGGCGTTTTGCAGTGGAATTATATTTCAATATGGAAGTGCATTATCGGCACTGGGTCAGATGTCGTTGCGAAGTCAAAGTTGGTGCTGCTGGTGGAGCCGATGCTGTACATCATGCTACAGAACGATGTTACTGCGAAGGACATGTGGACTAGTCTTGAGCGAGCGTTTGGAAGACTGCCAATCGATGGAAGTGTATGGGAATACCATAATGTGCAAAGCGAATAAACTATGCAATGTTGGTCTAAATGTGAGTAGCGAATGGGTTGGAGCGTTAATGCTAGCGGGTTTCCCAGACATCTATCAACCAATGATAATGGCTAAGTATCGACAATTTCGGAGTTGAGATTATGTCAAGACGAAATTGTTGCAAGAAATGCCAGTCATGCTGGATTTACATGAGGCGATTTTCCAGGCGATTCAACATTGCTCTGGAAAAATCGAATATAAATAGAAATTCGAATTAAAAAGCTTCAAATTTTAATGATTTTGTAGTTTTTTATGTTTTGTACAACTTTTATAAAAAATTAGTAGACACTAAACAAGCAAAAAATAGTCAAAACTATTAAAAATGGTGTGGTGCTATTATTTTGAGCAGTACTATATTCGTTTGCTTATAATATGGTAAAATGTTAATAATTTCCTTTGTCCGGATTTTGATATGCGCCTCCGTATTTGATCTCAGTTGAACTTTTATAAGTATGAGTTGTCAATTTAAACGAATATCTTTTGTTTTGTTTTGTAGTATTAGAAATGTATTATTATAGCCAATTTCACTTCTTTGCACTTCAAAATGGAANTTCGATTCTGGTAATCTATTTTAAGGTGCACCTCAACTTTTTTACCTCCCTTTTATTAGCTCGAGATGTAACTATGTGATAATTGGGACCAATGGCGTTTTGCAGTGGAATTATATTTCAATATGGAAGTGCATTATCGGCACTGGGTCAGATGTCGTTGCGAAGTCGAAGTTGGTGCTGCTGGTGGAGCCGATGCTGTACATCATGCTACAGAACGATGTTACTGCGAAGGACATGTGGACTAGTCTTGAGCGAGCGTTTGGAAGACTGCCAATCGATGGAAGTGTATGGGAATACCATAATGTGCAAAGCGAATAAACTATGCAATGTTGGTCTAAATGTGAGTAGCGAATGGGTTGGAGCGTTAATGCTAGCGGGTTTCCCAGACATCTATCAACCAATGATAATGGCTAAGTATCGACAATTTTGGAGTTGAGATTATGTCAAGACGAAATTGTTGCAAGAAATGCCAGTCATGCTGGATTTACATGAGGCGATTTTCCAGGCGATTCAACATTGCTCTGGAAAAATCGAATATAAATAGAAATTCGAATTAAAAAGCTTCAAATTTTAATGATTTTGTAGTTTTTTATGTTTTGTACAACTTTTATAAAAAATTAGTAGACACTAAACAAGCAAAAAATAGTCAAAACTATTAAAAATGGTGTGGTGCTATTATTTTGAGCAGTACTATATTCGTTTGCTTATAATATGGTAAAATGTTAATAATTTCCTTTGTCCGGATTTTGATATGCGCCTCCGTATTTGATCTCAGTTGAACTTTTATAAGTATGAGTTGTCAATTTAAACGAATATCTTTTGTTTTGTTTTGTAGTATTAGAAATGTATTATTATAGCCAATTTCACTTCTTTGCACTTCAAAATGGAAAAACATATGTATATATAATTCAGACGCATAAATTAATAAGTTTATTTTATTATTATAAGTTTTTTTGGTGCACTCAAATTTAAACAAATGTATATAATCTCTTTAAATTAAAAAGTAATTTATAAATTTTATAAATTTATTAATTATTTAATTTTTAAGCAATTTAGCATTTCAATTAAATACCTCTTACGACGATAGTACTATCGATACTATCGATGTTTTCAACTATCATTTCGAAAACTATCGAGTGGCGGTACTATCGATAGTATCCCAGCTCTACAAAATGGTGAGTGGTTCTTTGATTCGGGGGCTACGTCACACATGTGTAACAATTTTTCTGCATTCAATGTTCGAAATTTAGCATAGTTACTGCTAACAATTCCTCAAATGGAAGGTGATCGTTTGGGAAACATATATATGAAAGTCATTAACAATAACAAAACCGAAGAAATATGCTTGCGAGATGTTTTATATTTGCCTGACGTACACGCAAATTTGTTGTCCATTTCCAAAATAGTGGAATATGGCCATGAAGTCGTTTTTAATTCTAAGGCATGCAAGGTGATTGATTGTAATAAGGATGTTATTGCAACAGGCATTAGGGTAGATGGCATGTTTCGGCTCAGGCAAGCACGGAAAACAGTTTACATAGCGAAACAAAATGAGAATGGTAACATTTCGCATAAACATTTAGGTCACCCATGTCATGATAACTTAATGAAGTTGAAAGATCGCGAGGATGGAAGTCGAGGAGATTTTACAGAAAAAAATAATGTATCGTTTGCCTGAAGGGGAAAATTTCACGTTTACCATATAAAGCCCTTGGTAATAGAGCTAAAAATATGCTAGAAATCGTTCATTCCGATGTGTGTGGTCCAATGTGGAAGTAGCTTCGTTTAGCGGGTCGAAATATCTTTTGACTTTCATTGATTATTTCTGCCGAAAAGTTTTGGGTATTTTTGAAATCTAAGGATCAAGTCGCAAATATCTTCACTCAGTTTAGGCAGTTTGTGGAGAATCAGACTGGTAGGAAAATTAAAACTTTAAGAACGGATAATGGTACAGAGTTTTGTAATAAAAAGATGGAAAACTTGATGAGGTCTGCTGGAATTGTTCACCAAAGGACAGCTCCGTATTGACCGCAACAGAATGGAATGGCAGAGCGTATGAATGTGACGTTGATTGAGAAGGCACGATGCATGCTTATACAGTCAAACCTTAGCAAAAGGTACTGGGCAGAAGCGGTAAATACAGCCGTGTATCTAGTGAATAGGTCGAAGACAACTTAGCTTGAAGCATTTGAGAGTATTCGGTTGTAAGTCTGTAGTACAAATTACAAAAGAAAAAAGGAAGAAGTTGGATTCTAAAGGTGAAGAATTTTTATTTGTTGCCTACTGTACTGAATCCAAGACATATAGGTTTATGAAGCCAAGTACTGGTAACATAGTCATTAGCAGAAACGCAGTTTTTCTGGAAGATCAATTTTTTTCAGATTGCTATGAATCTCATAAAAATATTTTCTTTATTAACTACGATAATGATCATACAGCGACAAATAATTTAGAGGACGGTTCTGAGGAAGAATTCTATTAGGATCTTGCCCAGCAAAAAGTCGGTAATCGCTTTTAGTGGTAACGTGTTTTAGAAGGCATAGCGAATTTTTCGCTTCTGTTAGGCACTGCCGGTTATGCAAAGTAGAATGTCCTACAATATTTTATTTGTTTCGCTTTTTTGCTTCATTTCAGGGAATGCAAAGTAGAATGTCCTACAATATTTTTTTTATTTCGCTTTTTTGCCTCACTTCGGCGAATGCAAAGTAGAATGTCCTACAATATTTTTCTAAAGCGATATTCTAAAGCGTTTTAATATGGAAGATTGCAAAAGCGTAAACACTCCTGTAGATGTAAAGCAAAAACTTTCGGATGAATTTTCTCCTACGAAAGATGAAGAGAGAAAATTAATGCAAGATGTTCCCTATCAAGAGGCGATTGGAAGTCCAGACATTGCATTTGCAGTGGGGGCCTTATCGAAATACAACAAAAATCCTGGGAGTGTGCACTGGAGAGCTGTTAAGCGTTTATTTAGGTATTTTAGAGGAACCCTTTGATTATAAACTGGAATTTTCGCAAGGGTCAAACGGAGAAGTAATTGGTTTTACTGATGCTGATTGGGCAAGTGACGCAGATAGCCGCCGCTCAACTACTGGATACGCGTTTATATATCAGGGTGGCTGTAGATCGTGGAGTTCAAAGCGTCAAACAACCGTAGCGTTATCAACAACAGAAGCTGAATACATGTCATTATCAGCAGCATGTCAAGAAATAATCTGGCTGAAAGAACTATTTGAGGAACTTGAACGCAGAATCAGCAGAAGTCGTGAACACTTAAATCTGACAACAAAAGCAGCATTGACTTAGCGCGTAATAACATGTACCACGCGAGATCAAAGCACATTGATATTCGACATCACTTCCTGAGGGATCTTGTGCAAAAAGATCTTGTGAGCATTATACACATATGCACTCAAGAAATGGCTGCAGATATTCTTACGAAATCAGTGACAAGTATGCAATTCAACTCATGCAGAAACAGGCAAGGTGTGAAGAACTTCAATTCTAGTGGGGCTGATGTACTGAAGACTTGAAGTACTTGTTACTTATTATCTAGCATGCATGCATTTATATGATATGTACTCGTTTTTCTTACGTGTCTAAATGTAACTTATAATTTTCATTCAATAAATTTCACTCATTACTATAAAAACAACTGGTCAAAAAACGAAAATGAAGGGATAGTCGAGAAGTCAAAGATTTTGATTTACAAATGAGCAATCAATTAACCGACTAGTCGACTAGTCCATTAACAAGAGCTCTAATAATTATGGCTTTTAGCGCTCTGATAATGAGAATTTTCTATGTGATTTTTCGAGCCTACTAAGAAATTATAAACGTCGAAACAATACTTATGTATGACTGTATATTTGGCGTCAAAGTACATAGAATACGGCGGTAAAGCTTATGCCTAAATAGCTGCTTAACCCATTTGTTTAATTCAATATCAATATTAAAGCATACGTTTAGTAGACATTTTCGCCCCAAATATCCATTACCTCCCCAGCCAGCAAAGAAACGTAAATTTTGCCGACAGTGCAGTTTAGTTCAATTTTCCATATCCGAAAACGAATATAAAAACTCCTACAATTATCATCAATTTTCGTATCCGGAAAACGTTCGAATGATGCCATTTGAAAGCAATAATTGTATTTTATTTGCTCAAGCTAAACATTTGAAAGCATCCATGCGTAGTCGGCAGTGGCTGAGCGTGCAGAGGAGTGTGCCGCTATTTGTTAGCTTCCAGACGGTGCCGGGATCGAATTCCGTCAGGCGCTTCCTAATTTTATTTTATTTCTTTTGAACCATAAAAAAAGTACCTGTGAAGTGCAGAAGGAAAGCGTATTGAACGAAAAATTCAATCAGACAAATTTCAGAAAAAACAGCCGAAAACGTATCCGTTTCACATACTGTTGTCTGTACATACATTTCTGCCGCACACTTTAGTGGGAAAACGGATCGTCAAAGTATCCGGAAATTGAATCAGTAAACGGACAAAAATCCGCACTTCATCCACTTTTTTGTCCTTTTCCGGATCGGTTTTCGGATTTTTTTTGGGGCTGGGACATCTACATACATATGTATGTATGTATGTATGATTCATGTGCACATAACTGTGTTTATTGTTTTAAATGCGTATACGCCCCAAATAACGCTTAACGAATTGGCAAAATTGCACATTCCAATGACAATTTTAGCACGATTCCACCACTTCCACGTTCTGATTTATTAGGATATTTCGAAGCTAATGTCTTTGTAAATTAGACCATGACCTTTTGCATTAAACCAATTGGCAAATTGTGTCCTGAAAGCAACAATAATAAATTTTTTTATAAAAAATCGATTTTCATATTTATTTTTATTATACTGCATTTAACTTTCATGCAAACGAAGTAAACAATGTAAAAATGTGCATGTAAAAGCGATCTGATGAAACGGTGGTTTTGTTGCATGTGTGGCAGATAAAACACTGAACCAACCCCTCTTTCGGTCAAAATAAATATGCAACATTAAATGCATGTGGTACAAAACTCGGAAACCACCCTTAAAATTCATTTAAATTTTACCACAAAATTCACTTTGTGCCATCGAGTGAACAAATATTCCGGCATGCCGACAACAGAGCCGCCGGCTGCCTGGCGCTTGCTTTCCCATGTCGAAAGTGCAAATGCTGGAAAATGCACCGCGACCACTGCTCCACTGGGTGGGCGTGTGAGGTGGTGGCGTTGAAGGGATTACATGAATTGCATTACTTTAGGGGATAAATTTCATGGCGATTAATGTCGAGTGAAAATGGCTGTTGGCTTGGCAAATGTTGAGGCAGCAGCGAGGGCGAAATGAAAAGCCACAAATACATACATTCATGTGTACATACATACATATCTATGTCCATTAGGGTGGTCCAAAAACAGTAAAGTCGGAATTGTAATGCTCTCACCCCCTAGGATTGTTCTATATCGAAAAAGTATACCCATATTTTTTTTTTTTTTTGAAATCAAAAAATATTTAGAGGTCGCTCAAAGCGTTCACAGTTTTCCATGTATTTTTATATGGGAAAAATAAAATTTTTCGTAAAAATGGTATAGAATTCCTGAAAATCAATATTTTTCGGTCGGAAAACTCTGGTTCTCTTTAGGAGACTTTCAATAATAATACCAAATTGTTGATTTAACAATTTTTTAAGACTAACGATTTTTTATTGGTCACCCCATTGCATTTTCGGGGTTTTTGTGGTTTTTGGCGGACCTATGAATTATAGTTGGAATGAAAAAATGGCTAAATAAACAATTTGGTATTATTATTGGGAATCTCCTGCAGATAAACAGAGTTTTCTGGTAGAAAAATATTGATTTTTAACTATTCTATACCATTTCTACGAAAAGTTGTTTTTCCCCATATAAAATACATGGAAAACTTTCGCCGCTTTGAGTAACCTCTAAATTTATTTCAAAATATAAAAATAAGGGTATATTTTTTCGGTATAGAACATTCCTAGGGGGTGAGAGCATAAAAACTCCAACTTTACTTTTTCACATGCATTTTTGGACCACCCTAATGTATATACACAACAGCGGATATACAAGTTGAAGTTGATTACACTGGTTTACAGCAAAAATGTTCTATGGATTCCACTATCCAATTCCTATGTAGAATTGCTCGGTGATTCCGAAAATCGAGTAATTTTTTTTTCTATGGATACGTTTTCGAGATATTTGCAATTTACCGTTATTCATTTTGAAGCAAGAATTGGTTCCTTTTAATCACGTACAAAAGAATGTTACCCATACGCCGCGTACACCTAAGTAACACGCTTTTCTGCTCATATTTCATATAAAAAATCTTTCCTTAGACCACTCATTGTTTCGTATTTATCCATCGATTTGCTTCATCAGTAACTTGATTTTTTTTTTATGTAACAGAACAGGCTTTAGTACAAATGCAAAAATTTGGCACAGAACCTGTTATTTTTTTTAATTTTCTTGTGTTAAAGTGTGATTTTTTTCATTTTTTCGTTAAAAACAAAAACAAAAAGCTGGAATTATTAATTAATTTGTCAGAAACTATACGCCCTGTCGGAAAGTGATGTATATACGGTTTATGGAGAATTCGTTCGTAAGATATACGTAATTAAAAGGAACCAACTTTGGCTTTAAGCTGAATAACGGTAAAATGCAAATATCTCGAAAACGTATCCATAGAAAAAAAATTAACTCGATTTTCGGAATCACCGAGCAATTCTACATATAAATTGGATAATGGCGTCTGGAGAACAAAAACCAAATTAAAATTTGTGATCCAGTGTTATCAAGCCACCCTCAACTGAAAGCACTCGAACTTGAACTCAACGCGCAATAAAAGAAATTTTTAACAATTTTTGAATCTGCTTTCATTTCGCCAGTGAATTTTTAAACAAAACAGGAAAATACAGCTTCTTCGAGAATACAACACTTTATAAGTTTTTTACTCCAAAAGTCCATACATATGTATGTACACACGAAGTCCAGTTTTCATACCTGCATTGAAAGCAGTGCTTTCCCAACAAACACTGGAACAAAAATTGTTAAACGTTTGAGAAAATCGTGTTTCTCAATTCGATTTTCAGCATTGTTTATCATTTGAAATTAATAATTTTGTCATATTTTTCCCAAACATTGTTTATCAATTTAAGAACGGTTTGAGAATCATTTGTTAACATTCCGTTCCGTTCCATCTGTGTCAATATGGCACAGATGTCGAAGTCCATGGGTAGTCTGCTACATCAGTCGCAAAATGGCTCTTCGACCACGCCGTCGCTGTTATTCGCAATTTGTCTGATTTCAAAACAAACTATGCAACCAATTTTTACATCAACCGTATTTTTCTTTGTTAAACTAACTGAATAAATAAGCTATTAAATTAACTTTTAAACTGCATAAACAAAAATTACTGTCCTATAAAAACTCTCTTACGTGTATCATTGGCAACACTATACCAGTATTTCGATGCGAGTAACGGGATTTCATTTCGTTCCGCTCCACTTACGTTTGAGAGAAAGTTGAGAATTCAACATTTCTCAATTTGAAAATAAAGAAAATTTTCATTACAAAAAAATATCTTTTAGTTTGTGAACGCTATCAACAGTTATTTGAGATGCATTTGGGAATTAACGTTTGAGATTTCAGAAAAGGACTGATTCTCAAATGCACCTCAAATTGAGATTTAGCAAAAATGTTTATTGGGTTCTGCCATTCTCTTTCTTTGACTTCCTTCTCTATTGTTGTGTGAAAAGAAGTGAAACGGATTCTGTTCAAAATGTGCAGCATGAAATGTATAAATTCAAGCGCAAAGGCGTGAACCGGTAATTGCAGCGCATGGCTTTGCTAGCGTGACGTAGCCGGTGACGGGACTTGATGAAGTTGCCATTCATTTTTTTTCATTTTCTATTGAATAATTATTTAAATTGCGGTGGTATATTTTTGTATAAATGTATGTAATTATATATCCCTGATATTGATTTATTTTGCAAGACAAACGATTTCAATTAGGCAAGGAATTGTAATATTGTTGTCCCAAGTAGCTTTTTAGCTTTTTGTGAACCGTTTTGATAAAATCTAGGACTGCTATTAGACTAAATGCATGCTATTAGACTCTGTCACTCCGAAACTCTGACCAACTTCCACGATGTGTGAAACTCTCACCAACTTCTACGATGTTTCAGGATGCTTAGACAACACAACTCTGCCACTTATTCTTTAGAACAAGTTTTCTATACGAATCCCTACTAGGAAGGTTGGAAAGATACCTAATTCCATCTTGGAACTTCAAGATAGCTCTATAGCCGGGCACTTGCTAAGCTTTTTAGGCTTTCTGTGAAAAAAGGCTTCTTCTGGCCATCCCCAGTGTATAGCCATCTAGGCACCTAATGCATTACTCAATTTACCACCCCAGATTTATTACTTTTGGATGCCGACTCAAAACCTCACATACTGAAATCTTAACTAAATAGGTTAGGGGTATGTATTAGATATGCCTTTTGAATCATGTGAACCGAAAGTTGCTGAAAGGTTTGTTATATCCATAATACTTACGGATGAATCTAAATTCAGAACCCTGCTCGGGAGCCGCGATATTTTCAGAGTAGGATAACGTCTATCCTTAGAGAAGAACGTAACTGTCCTTCAGGTTGAAGTGTTTGTGATACTTAGTCATGGCCATGAACTGTAGGAATATTCACCAAATTGAGCAAACGACCTGGCGCGCGGTCAAAAGAGCTGGACCGTAATCGCGGCATTCGTGATGGAATGATTATTCGTTTCGCATCGAGTCGAATAAAATGACCGCTGTTTTCTCCCCAAATACTATTTATATTGACGAAGTGATCTCAAGATCAAATTTCGATACGAGTTACGGTCGATAGCGAGTGCCGCGATTCGAGCCCCGAGTAACTCAAAGCAGAGAAAGTGGTCAAAGTTTTTGCTTAAGCTAATCAGTTATTTTGCCCGAGTGCCAGGTCACTTATTCAATTTGGTTAATACCCCTATTGTGGGCAAACGAGTTTGTATGGGGTTGTATGGACATCCATACCTCAAAAATTATTTCAGATTTAATTTCCACGCTGATCCAAAACAGTTGCCCAACTTCCATGACAAATAAATATAAATATTTTGAGTGTTGGCGTGTCAAATGAAAGCTTTTGGCTCTTTCTGATTGGCTGAAGCAGAAAGCTTTCTGATACAACTCTGCGCTGTACTGGTTTCCACACGAGTTAAGTGACTTAACTGGTTCGATTTCCAACAACAATTGCATGCGATTTAACTTGTTTATAAACACGTTTTGTTCACTTAACTGGTTCAAGTCCATTTAACATGTGTTAACTGTAATCCTATAAGACATAGCCTCGTATTCTTAAGACTTACTCGTAGTGCAAACATATTTACAGGTATTTCCTTATAGCTTGAGAGATATGTGCATATGCATGTAGAATTGTTGATCAGAATGAAGATGTAGAACACGAAAATGTACCTGCAAGTAAACCAATAAAAATGTATGTAAGTAGATACCTATGTATGTAAGTACATATATGTACCTATATGTATGTAGTAGTATATAAATATTTATTTTATAAATCCACAAGCGCTTTTGTATATGATAAATGATAGAGATGATGCCTTTTGGGAAAGTTGTAACTTATAACGCTAAAGAACTGCATAGGGTGGGGGCAGCTGTAACAATAGTCTTTGAGGAATCACGCCTAAACTACTAAAAGCACTTTCACAACAATAGTTAGACTTACGATGGAAAACTGTTCAGGGCTTAGAAGTGCACGGAACATACATAGCGGGCTTGCATATCGAGCCTTAACCGCCAAAAGGACGTAAGCGACATTTTTTTCAAAATTTTCTTTTTGATACAGTAATGCTCCTGGAGCATCTAGATGCATTTCTGCATCAAAAAGAAAATTTTGAAAAAAATATCGCTTATGTCTTTTTGGGGGTTAGGGCTCGATATATTATGCATATGCAAATCAAACAAATTTGAAGATACGTATGTACATTTACGAAAAATTAGGAAGAAACTCGCATAGAAAACATATTTCGGTCATAATTTTTCTCTGTACTTCTTCATATACATACAGATATATGTATCTGTGCCGTTCAATTAAAGTAGCTAAAATGACTTTAGAAGGTTTGACAGATATGTACATATTTCGGTGTATTCGCCTCTTTAGAATCAGCTATTTTATTTGAACAAAATAAAATCAACATAGAAATATTTCTCACTTTTTGCTTTGAGAAACTGTCCTTGGTTATTTAAGAAGATTTTGGATGACACAAATTTCCCTCCAAGAGATCCGTGAGACTACTCGTATTTTTAGCTACGAGTGGCTTCACTCGCATTGCCTGGGGTCCATTAGAGCGGCGAGGCAAATGCAGCGGAATTGAAAAAAAAAACAATTGGATAATTTTGAACAAATTGTTTGCTATTTAATTACCAAATATTATAATTTCTAACCAGTACCGATATCCCCTAACCAGTATTTACATATGTCCGCTGACATGTCCTAATTATACAAAAAAAACTTTTAGAGCGCAAAATTTTTGACTCTGTGAATACTTTCTGAATGATAAATCCAAAAAAAAAAAAATCAGAAAAAAGGTTTTCTTCAAAAAACAATAAAATTATTTTGGTTTGACTTAGAAAACAGTGGTTTAGGAAGAATAGATAAAGTTTTAGTTTATTACCAAATACTTGGTAAGGTAGTCTCTCTTCACTGCGTGTGTAGTATTCGTCGCAAGGTCCCATTGCCTTCTTATCTTGTCGTATCCATTGCATATCTTGGGTGGCGGTGATGTCTGTGCTTGCGCTAATAAGGACATCAACTAGCCTAGGGGAGGCAACTTCCTCATTAATGGATCAGACATTCCACGTGCATGTCCTCAAATAATAGCCATTAAAACGTTTGTGGTAGTCGTGGATAAAAGTAGGTCTCATCCAGCCGTGTTGAAGCTTTTCAATGGAAGGGGCTATTACGTAGAGGGTTACCAACCCTACACACAAACAGACTCTTAGACATTTAAACCGAATTCGTCGGAATTGCACCACCTGGGTAGGTTATCATATGTCGCACATGAGTTGCTTACGTTGTCCACAGTGCGCGAAGGGGCTAAGTAAACGTCCACAGTAGGAATTGAATATAGTCGTGCAACTACGATTGCATACCCAGAAGCTCTACTATACTACTTACATTGACACCCCTTGGAAAAGTTTAAGTATCGACTGCACTGCTGACTAACAATCACGCGACTGTCGATCATTTTCGTATTCAGCCAAATCTAAATACTATGGTATGCCAAGCCTTGCTTAGAAGACTGTGTATTTGCTATTTTGGCACAGAAGCCAAACGCTACCAACTAACAACAAGTAGGTATGCGGCTGCAAGCAGCAAATTACGCATGACTTCAAGATCACTTCATGGACGCAGACCGAAAACAAACAATAACAGAAGCTGTATGGCATTTGTAAAGCCCAGAAAATGTAAGCAAACAAACCTGAGAATACAAGTGCAGCATTGCAAGTCTAGGCGAAGAACCAGCGCAGCAATCAATTGTACATTTGAACTCGGCATTGCGTGTGCATTTTTGCGTTCATTAGCCATGATAAATCTGTCAACCGGTTCCTTAGGCACGTTTTCGAAGACCAGATGGACAAGCGCGTAATAAACTGAGAGACAGATAGACAAGTGGACAGACGACCGTCGAAATGTGGTGGTGTGACTACTGCACCAGTAATCTTAAGCCTTAGGTATAAATTATTGAAATGGAATGAAAAATTAAAAAATAAATACATAAAAACTTACATAGTCACTTGACTAAACAAGTGTACTTAAATATGGGAAACTTGTTTGCTTAAGGGCAGATAAACATTTATAAATAAGTATACAAGTACATACATATGTATGTTTTTATTATTATGTATGTTTTTATTATTATGTATGTTTGTACATACATTCATATCCATGCCAAGATATTGCCAGAACGTAAGAGCGACCGCAAGAGGCCAACGACGCTTGATTAAGCCAACGGCAGTTTTATTACCAAAAGCGCGTTCGTGGAGTGCGGGACAGTTCGAGTTCGTTGCCAATGTTAGGAATTGTGCGCGTAGGGCGATGAACCAGAGAAAACGCATCGAAAAGTACAAAAATGCAAAAGAAAGGAGTTAAAAGAATAGCAAAGCATAAGATTACAAACATTCGACACGCAAAAGAAAGAAAGAAGCGGCGTTTGTAATTTGATCTTGACATTCTCGGCTTCGACACCACTTGAATAGCACGTCTTCGGTTTCGAGCGCGTAGTACAGGCAAAGGTTTGAATTTCGAAATTAAACAAACACAAGCAGTTAAGTATAAGGAGTTGGGGAAATTAAAAGTCTAACCTACGACAGTTTCGAAGAAAGAAAAATTAAGTTCCTTGCGTGTCCAAAATGAACGAAACGCTCTATTGGCTACTGCGATTTTTAATTTTAGCAGTTGTGCTGGTGCCGCTAAGTTATGCGCAGCAGTCGCCACAGGTGCAGCAACAGCATATACAGCAAGTGCTCGGCATCGGTTTGGATAATATTCTGCTGCACTCGCTCTACAACGACGGTAAGTAGCGCTGTAGTTTAATGAAAGGTTGAGTTGTTAATCAAATTGATTAAGTATTTACTTACACCGTACAGCTCCGCGCGAAAATGCCACATACGACTTCATCATTGTCGGTGCCGGACCAGCTGGTTGCGTGCTCGCCAATCGGCTCTCAGAGAATCCCAACTGGACAGTGTATCTGATCGAAGCAGGTGGCGTGGAGGGCATTTTTCATCAGGTGCCTGTACTTTCCGCCTTTCTGCAGGGCACTCACTCCAACTGGGGCTACAAATCGACGCCACAGAAACGCGCCTGCTATGGCATGTACAACAACGAATGCTTCTTACCCCGTGGCAAGGTGTTAGGCGGCACTAGCTCCATCAACTACATGATCTACAACCGCGGAAATAAACGCGACTTTGATCGTTGGGCCGCAGCGGGCAATAAGGGCTGGTCATACGATGAGGTCTTGCCTTACTTTCTCAAATCGGAAAATGCCAACTTGGTTGGGTTAGAGAATTCGCCCTATCATAATAATTCCGGTCCGTTGAGCGTCGAGGATGTCCAATTTCGCACGCCAGCAGTGCATGCGTTTGTAAAAGGCGCACAGCAAGCTGGACACCCGCGGACTGACTACAACGGCGAATCGCAGATAGGCGTATCCTACGTACAAGCTAACACGCTGCGCGGTCGGCGGCATAGCGCATACCGCGCATACATCGAACCGATACGGTATCAGCGCAAGAATCTCCGCATCGTCACAATGACGCGTGTAACCCGCGTGCTAATAGATCCAGTCACAAAGCGCGCAACTGGCGTAGAACTCGTGTACCGCAATAAATACTATAAGGTACGCGCGCGCAAGGAGGTCATACTTTCGGCTGGCGCCTTCAATTCACCGCAACTCTTGATGTTATCTGGCGTTGGACCTGCAGACAATCTCAAAGCTATCGGCGTCCCAATAGTGAAAGAATTGCCCGTAGGCAAACTACTCTACGATCATATGTGCCACTTCGGTCCAACATTTTCCGTGAACACCACTAGAGAATTACTCGATGTTGCTTATTTGAATCCGCGCATGGTGAAATCATTCTTGCTTGGCGATCGCAGTACTATGCTCTCCTCAATTGGCGGCGTGGAAGCGCTCGCGTTCCTGAAGGTGCCAAGCTCTAAGGAACCTGCGGATATGCCCGATGTCGAGATCATCACGGTGGCCGGCAGCTTAGCTGCAGATCAGGGTAGTGCTCTTAAGAAGGGTGCCAATTTCAAAGACGAACTATACGACAAAGTCTATCGTCCGTTGGCGGTCTCACAACAGGATCATTTTAGTTTTCTAATAATGCAATTTCATCCGAAATCTGTAGGACACCTTTGGTTGCATAACAGAGATCCATTTGAGTGGCCGCGCATAAACCCTAAGTACTACTACAACAAAGACGATGTGCAATTCATGCTGGAGGGCATAAAAGAGGCAATACGCATCACTCAAACACCGGCTATGCAGAGATTGGGTACGCGTATACATGATATTCCGTTGCCTGGTTGTGAACAGCACACCTTCGGGACTGACGCCTACTGGCGCTGCTCCATACGCACGCTATCGTACACGCTCCACCACCAGGTGGCTACCTGTCGCATGGGCCCTGAAAGTGATCCCACCACCGTTGTTAACGCCGAGTTAAAAATACACGGCATAGAGGGCTTGCGAGTAGTGGACACAAGCATCATTCCATTCCCGCCGACGGCGCACACCAATGCGGCATCGCTTATGATCGGAGAAAAAGCAGCGGATATGATACGCGGCGATTGGCAGTGAAAGTGAAATAGTAAAAGTTAAGAATAGAGGTAAATAAAATGAAGTTAACATTGCTTTGCATTAAGTACTGAATTTAGGTTAAGTGTCTCCTAGTTCGAATGGAAGAAAATAACGGAACATGAGGAAAGTGAAATAAGTATAAAAAACAACTTAATAAAATCAATAATCATGTAAATATTTAAAACTGGTATATGAATCTAAAGTTCTCCAACGAAGCAAGAAGTAAAACGCACAAAAACGTGTGAACAAGATCGGTACATCTATGCGCTTATGTATATGTAAATGTATTTGTGTACATGGGTATGTGTAGTTTACATGAATGCGAAGTCTTAAGTTAAACCTAATTGTGTATGGAAATTAAATGAGCACTCAGGAGCGGCGCAAAAAATTAAGGTCAAAAGCCAATTTCGAGTTCGTATGAGCATAGTGACGTAAATGTTTCTATGAATGTACAGTGGTCGAAAAAATTATAGCCGCACCACATTTTGACAAGTTTTATTTTATAAAAATACTACAGTTCGCTCTTTAACAAAACCCGTGTAAATCCAAATTTCAAACTTTGTGCAATATTTAAAAAAATCAACAAACTTTCGTAAAAATTTCTGACTTTTTTATTAGATTTCCAAGAAAGATTCTGTGTATGCAGTTTCGTGGCCCATGGAATTCTAGTAGAACAAAGTACAAGTTTCAAATGGCTAAAAATTACGGTTGATTTTTTTGAATTTTTTTTTTGTCCCATTTGCTTCCATATAACGAAAACACACAATTTATTTTATATGGAAGAAAACCGAAACATCCTGGACAAAAAAATTTCTAACTTTTTTAATTAGATTTCCTAGAAAGATTCTGAGTATGCAGTTTGGTAGACTGGACAAAAAAATTCTGCACTTCACAGATGCTCTTTCATAATTCGGAGATACAAAACAAAAATTTGTAAAATAATTTTAACACTTTGCCTCTGGTGGGATTAGCAAATAACAGCAAGCATCTCTACACACTCAGTTACAGCCGCTTTATAAATTTGTCTCCAAGTGTTCAACTTCAATTTTCTTCGTCGTTAGATTTGGTTGTGCACTTTAGAGAGGCTTTTTCGTAATTAAGAAAAACCAAAAACAGAAAAAAAATAATAAAAACTTATGTGTTGCGCTGACGGCATTTGTACCCTCGAACCTGCTGGAAGTCAACATATAACAGCAAGCACCTCTGCACGTTCAGCCACAGCCAGACATACCAAGTTGTTTTCAAATGTTCAACTAAAATCACATTTCTTACAATCGCTGTATTAACCATGAAAACACCAAACAATAACTTGGTTGAAAAAATATCTTGAAGCACTTTGAACCAATTTGCACAAATAAGAAAAAAAAATTAGCTGCGTCTTCTAGAGGCTCTGGTGTAAAGTTTTTTTAAGTTTCTTCCGTTAATCCGTAAACAATGGCTGCAGACGTGTAATATTTACTCAGATTTCCCTTTGTGTGTGCAAAGATAAAAGAAACCAAAATTGTATTGATGTTAAAAAACTTAAAAAATTACAACTTAATCTTCAGGTAGTTTTCATTATAAAATAAAAAGAACAATTACTATGAAGTCCCTTTTACAATTTTCATTTAACATATCTTTAATAAAAATTATAATAAATTTTGATTTGAAATATAAAATTAGTACAAATATAGTAAGAAAATACTCCGATGTATTGTTGCAATAATATCAACGTGGCACGGCCGTTACTAATGTTCACGATCAGGGCTGCCAACTTGGCTCAAACCGTGTCATTTTTGGTCCTATTTTACTTCAAATGGCACTTAATTTTACAATTTGAAAAGTAGTAATATTCAATACATATTTGTGAAATCCTTTGCGTGTACTTCTTTTTCTCAACTAAACTTTTCTAATTTCTATAGTTTTTCCAACTGGTTTATCGTACTTTGGCATTGGACTTTTGTTTTAGAAATGTGTTTCCAATTTTAATGCTAAATGGGAAGAATTAAAAAGAATGGCACCTTTTTTGGTACTTTTTTATCCTCAATATGGTACTTCATAGCCAAGTACAGTTGGCAGCCCTGTTCACGATTTATAAAACTTCAAAAATTTTATTAAACGTCATCAATTTGAATAAAAGGGTGAGAAAATACCTTTCCAATGATACCTCGTTATTCTAAATCGGAATAGTTTTGGCTCAGTTATTCAAGTTTTTTTTTGAACCAATGTTTGGAAAAAGTTCAAAAACAGCATCAAATTATAATCCCGTTTAATTTTCTAAAAGCAATCTGTGTGAAATATGACATTTTTTGGTCAATATCTTAGGCTCGCCCAAGTCCATCAAAGTTTAATATGGCCAAAAAATAAAAATTAATAAATAAATTAAGTAATACAGAATTTGGTATAATAATAATAATAATAATAATAATTATTATTATTATAAAATTTGGTATATGGACCTTTTTTGTAGAGAATCGAAGTTAGCTAAGAAATTTTTTTTTAGTACTTCAACTTTGATGGACTTGGGCGAGCCTAAGATATTGACCAAAAATTTTCACATCGCACACAGATATTTTTTAGGGCATAATGAACGATATTTTTGCTATTACTAATCAAAATTCTAAAAAAGCGCATTTTCGGCCCACGCTAATATCTATATTAGTGCACAAATTGTAAGTATGTTCTCCAATGCTAATAATGCTATTGCAAGAAATGGACTAAGTTTTCCTTATTTGTTGAGTGTAATTCTGATGAGGGTGCAATGCTAGCACCGAAAGCTAATTCAATAATAAATTAATAAAAGAAAACTATTTGGCTCGGAGTTATCGGCTAATATTTATTTTATTTTATTTTGAACATATGTACATACGTAGTTTTAAGCTCGGAACACTTTGACGACAGCAAGCGACAAGCAGCATCTGTCAAATTTTAAATACACACGTTCTTACGGACACAATTATTTTGACGACAGCACGACATCTTGGCTGCAGGACTGCAATTGTCGACGTCGCCAAATTAAATCTATTTCTAATTTTGCCGGCGACAATGAGTAGATGTAGTGCTGCAAAATTAAATTGTCGCAAAATTAATCACATATTCTTGATTGTTCATGTTTTTCTTATTTACTTAAATAAAAATACACAATTTGTGAAATAAATATACCAAAATGTCAAACTTTAAAATCAGCTGTTTGCTATGTCGCTGAGGTCTTCAAAATGTTTAAGAAGCTGGCTTCAAGGCGACATTTGTCGACAAAATGATGTCGCTGTCGTTACGTCGTGAAGTTGCAGTCGTCAAAGTGTTCTGAGCTTAAATGTGACCCTCACGTACATACATTCATAATGTAAATAAAGAAGCCTAAAAGTATACTACAAATATGTTTATTTTCAAATTGAAGCGCAATATGTCAGGTTTAAAAAAGGTATTTGGTTGAATGGAGAAGTATTTTCAAGGAAAAAGAATTGAATTTCGAAGTTATTCAGTTTTCTACAAAAAGGAATTGTTCATTATGAAACTAAAGACCAAATCTGATACCAGATTCAGATTTCACGCACCAAAAGCCTTTAGAAAAGTATACGCTAGTACCAGGATCTAATTTTCTTTAAAATTTTGTAGGCCCGTGTTATAATTACAGATTTGAAAATTACCCCAACAATTATAAAATCCGTAATCCTTATATACTTATGTATTCTTGTGAAACAATTAGTGGGTAGTTTCACAATTACACTGTATAACACGGAGCTTTTGATTACGCAGTTTGCGACTGAAGATACGCTAAATTTTAGTGAAATAAAAAATCTCATCAATGATATTTTACTAACCACAGACATCGCATTAGCTGTCAATGACATGAAAGATAAAGAGCCAGATATAGATTCTGATGCTGAAACACATAGCGAAGAAGAAAGCCGTGAAAACAAGGAAGTTCTCGCGATTGAGGCTTGGAAATTGAAAAAGACGTAGCTGCTGCTGCTTTAGTGAATTCAGAAGAGGGAGATAAGGACAACCACATGTGTGCTAAAAAATAGCAACGCAGCTTTTAAAGAAAATTTAAAATTTACCTTTGTGGAGCAATATCTGCAGAAATTCTCTCGGCCGTCGAAGATACTTCCAGAGCTCTTTTAGCAGTGGTGCTCCACGCGCACACTAGCACACCGGGGGGAGAGAAAATTTGATTTTATCTTTGAAGAAACGACGTGACGACTAAATTATGAATGATTCCTTAGCATCAGAGAATTCCTTATCCTCGAACTGCAGAAGCGATTCCTATATTTTTGTTTTGGCATTTGCAAAGCAAGGCCGACCTTTCAAGGATGGATTTGGATGGAGACCTGAGTAAATGTTGTGTTGCAATGTTTCGAAAAGCAGGGTGTCGAATTTTCCCGAAATATGGATTAAATTCCGCTGTCCAGGTAAACGATAGCTCTTCCTACATAAGCGATTAGCTATATTCGAATACAAAAAAAAAAAAACTAATAGAAAAGTGGAAATTATTTTCCTTATGTTAAGATGTTTAGAGTCTAAACTTTAAACGACAGCACTGACATAAACGCCACATCATATGTGTAAGAACTGCTTACGAAAATTGTCATATATGTATATGAATGGCAATGTTAATGGGAAACATTTATACGATACTTTGATTGCGCTGGTATTTTCTTTCGGTGATAAAAGTAACGTCCGTCACGGTAGCTAACCCACTTCTCCAAAAAATTATAAAAATTACTCAGGAATTAGGTGCAATTTAGGGTATAGGAAACCGAATGTGTAACGAAATAAGTTTTGGTGGCCTTAAAAAAACCTAAAATGCACCTGATTCCTGAATAATAATTTACCAGTGTTCGACGAAATTTAGTGCAATTTTCTCGGAAACCGAGTGAGCACTTAAATTAATTTTGGAGGCCCTAAATTGCACCTAATTTGTGAGTAATTTTTATCATATTTTTGAACAGTGGGTCAGTGACGGACGTATAAAAGTAAGCCAAGTTCTAGCTAAATGAAAACCTATATTAATTTGTGTGGCCTTGAATGGCACCTTAATTCGATAGTAGTTTTAATCAGTTTTTTGGAAAAGTGGGTCAGCTAGCGTGACGGACGTTCAAAATTAAATTTTTATCCACCATAACGCTGCCAGATCTCAGTCGATTTGAATAATCTTTACTTTCCTGGAAAGAATATTTAATTCTCTATAACAAAAAGAAAACAACTTTAAATTCATTTCACTAACAGCTAGTTTCACCAAACTCATTTAAGTGAAAATTAACTTTAATTTGATTTTTTATTTAATTCTCATTTAAATTATTTTCAGTTTCAATAAGCTATTTATTTATGTGAGTAAAAAGTGGTTGTAAAACAGACTAAGCCAGCGAAAGCTTTCATTTTTACTGAGAGCTTTTGAAAGCTTTGGCACGCTGTGTTGTAAAAGCAGAGCTGGTATACAAGTAAGCAGCAGATACACAATGATCAGGTGATTAAACGTGTAACAACGCTGAGTGTGGTTATTCTGATTTAATTTTTATTTAAGTGAAGAGCATAGGTAATGTGACCAACTATTTCATTGCTCAAAGAAGTACGACTAGGTTGGGTTAATTTAGCGCCGCGAGCCGATTATGAAATTTCGAATGCGGCTGATTTCGATCCCTGAGAGCTCAGTGTTTGTTCATAAGTGCGAGCCAAAATGTTTCTATCTAAGCCTCGCGAAGGTTGGACAGTCTAAAAGAAAGTGTGGAGATGATTCCACTTCAACTTCCTCTTGACAGCTTATACAAAAGGATCAGTCTCTAATCAGCTTCTAGTCTCGCGACATGAATACCAATCGCACCTTTCGTACCCTTTCCTCATATAACTTTCCCCGGTAGTTTGAACCCTTCCCGATCACTGATCCCTACCATTTGTCTCACAGTGTAATTTGTCTTTGATTTATACTATGTTCACGTTGAGCCATTAACTCGAGTTTATTGGCCATTTCGGAGTTAAACGTTAAACACTACTCATTAACTCGGAATTTGCCATACAAATAATTTTCGTTTAACTCGCATCAAACACCACTTTTATTTAAAGTAAGTTAAAGCGAATGCAACCCTATTTTACCGACTTTGGTTTGTGTCTTTGATAATCCAAACCTGCAACCAACTCGCCGACAGTTAGCCTGTTCCCGTACTGCAGGATTTTATCAGAAATAGTGCGAGGTCGTTCCGTGCACATGAGTGTAGAATATCAACAATCTAGCTATGCAAAAACCAAAAATGTGACTCGATAGAGCTTTTGAGCTGATTTCAACCCTACCAAAATTATGGGGCATCAGTAAAATGTAAAGAAGGTATCAAGGTTAAAGTTAATTTTTTTGATTTTTTTTTTAATATTAATATCTTCTGAAAGCTCATCAAAAAACTAATAACTTAAAAATAAAGTTAATTATGGGGTCTTTCACTTGGTGTACATAATTGTTTCCTTTTTTTAATTTTTAAACCAGAAATACTAATAAACACAATATATATAAATATTTTCTTTTAAATGGCTTATTATTATTATAAAATGGTTTATTCAAAATTTGTTTTAAAAGGTATTTAATTTATTTTTAAATTAGTATCAATACTTTTGTGCTGGGTCAAATAGTTTCCGATATTGTACATATGTAATTATAAAAAATTTAAAAGTTGAACTTCAACCTCTTTTATTGGCTTTGGTTTTTATTTGTGTCCAATAATCTTGGTATGGCTGATATCAGCATGAAGAGTTTTATCGAGTCACATTTTTTCTTCGGCTACTCCGGACTATTTCTGTCTAAACCCTGGAGTACGGGCACGGGCTAAATGTGAATAAGAAAAAATAAACAAACAAATATCAAATTAAACTCTAAGCTTATTAAACACCCCAATGGGAACACTTGACAGTTGTTCATAAACTCAAAACGTTATACCCGAGTTAATATTTCAACGTGAGCATTGTATTACTTTGTCAGGTAATAAGGTACAATACTTTTTAACCGACTTCCAAAAAAGGAGGAGGTTATCAGTTCGTCGGAATATTTTTTTTATACCCGAGCGCACTTGTGCACAAGGGTATATTAATTTTGTTCACATAACGGTTGTTTGTAACAGCCAAAACGAATCGAGATAGATATAGACAAATGTATACATAAATGCTCAGAATGAATAGAGAAGTCGATTAAGCCATGTCTGTCTGTTCGTCTGTCCGTCCGTCCGTGTACACGATAACTCGAGCAGAAATGTAGATATCTCAACGAAATTTGGTATGTACGTTTCCATTAATCCAAGATAGGTTGGTATTGAAAATGGGCGAAATCGGACTGTAACCACGCCCACTTCCCATATAACGGTCATTTTAAGAAATACGAAAACTGCGATATTTTAGTAACTACAGAAGATAATTCACTCAAAATTGATATTTACAATAATTTTCAGACGAAAAATTAGAATATTATACATTTTTGGAAAATGGGCGTAGCCACGCTCACTTATGGTTACATGTGTATATCTTGGTAACCGCTGCACCAATTTCTTCCAATCTTGGCACAGTTGTTGGCACACATATTGAAATCGGCCTAAAATTACGGCCACTTTTCATATAACGGTAAATTTCAGAAATGCTTGAAACTGCAATATTTCGAAATTTAAGGACGCGAATTTACTGAAAACTGATACACCCGGCTTACCATCTTTCGCTTAGCTTTCGGTAGCTTTCGGAAAGGTGAAAAAACATATTTAATGTTCGGCTCCACCCGAACTTAGACTTTCTTACTTATTTTTTTTTTTATGTATGTTACCGCATAACTTTGGACCACGTCAACCGATTTCGATAATTCTTTTTCCATCGGAAAGGTAGTGATCATTGGATCATGAAATATATATAGATATATATATTTTTTTTTAAGTCGTTTTCTTTTGCTAAAAATTACTTGTAGAAGTAAAATGTTCAATATGTACTTTCGATTTTATTCTTTGACCACAAAAAAAATTCCACATTTCTCATTTGTTGGATGCGCTTTCAGTTTCTCAATTACTTTAACAATTCTTCAAATTGAAGAAACCAAAGTTCTCTTGCAATTCCATTACCTGGAGAATTTATTACATCTTCAATTCTTTCGAAGGCATTGGAAAAAAATTAGGTATATTACTAGCACTAATTAATTCCTCACTGTCGTACAGCTTCATAGTGCCCCTGACATATTCGATATGCTTTTGGGCAAAAGTGTCAACCCTGACCGGCATTTGAAATAGGAGCGTCTTTATATCTTTTATTTCCGATTCGACGTGGGCGCTGAATGCCGGCACTCGTCCATATCCAAAATTATCGCGCACAGCGCACGACCACATCGGAAATGTTGGCATATCTTTCATTATATACTTTACCAAGTCTGGGTCATATAAGCATTGAGATATTTTCCTGGGGACCTTTCAATGTCTGCGTGTACGCGCATACATCATAGCGAATATAGCACACGGGCATGTTGTTAGAATCGATCGTTTATGGTAAAGAATAAGTAAATGTTTGTACTGTTGCGCCAAAAAGTGCTCTGGCTTCATCGCAAATTGCTTCCGGTGGATAATCTAAACCATCCTTTGTTATCCATTCCCGAAGCCAATTATGGATGGCATTTGTATCGTGGCGCTCACTCAACATTTGAGCGATAGGAGTTGAGCCTTCTGATGTTCTACCACAATTAAATGTAAAAAAAATCGGGCTGCTCTTCTGTTTGTCCGGAAAACTAAAAGGACAAACCAATGACCCTGTTACGTCTATTGCTGTAGAAAACTCGTGGTTTTTACACAAGTTGCGGTAGACAATATCCTGGTGCTTTGTGGAGTAGTGTACATAAAACGGCGAATACGAGATGTTGTAAATGCTTTCTTTTAGTACCCTTGATGTTAACAAGTAGAGTGATATTATTGGATCTGAATTAAGGTGGCTTTTGGGAACGTGTCTGTATCTTGCGTTTCGCAAAGCTCCCTGATTTGGAATGGTACTTGGTTCTTCTTCCATCATTAGCTTATGCGCTCGTTAAGTGCGATATATTTTCGCAGAATTGTGTTTTAGCTGCTTCGAAACTATTTCTCTCTCTTCTCCTCACAAGTCAACCTTACCACATCCTTTTCCAGATCCGCCTAATATGCTACACTATAATACTATTCGATTTTCAGTGGTGCGACGAAAAAAAATTTCCAAGCTTGCTCCGCAAATACATTGTAGATGGCCCTGATCACTTTCAGCATTCAAGTGTTGGTATTTAAAATAATACGCACACTGTCTCCTTATGTGGTTAAAAATCCGATCACTTACCCATTTCGGCCATTTATCTAAAGCCAAAAAATCGAGGAAATTTTAAAATAAAATAAATACACTTATGGCAATATTTACTACTTTTGGTCTTGAAATTGTTTGCTGCATAGTTTTTGATCAACTTGTATCAGTGTGCGAAATAAATAAAATAAAAAATGAAAAAACTTTTTGATATACAACGCTTTTACAAATGGACTAAAAATTAGAAAATAATATTTCCCGGTCGCATAGATCTTGTTTTGATAACTTTTGATTTTGAAATTTTAGCAAAAGTCATAAACAATTTATGTGATTTAAAATGAAAAGCGTGGGGCGCATGCAATACAAAACATCGGATTTAATTGACAATAGTCAAACTACATAACATAGACCTAAAGTTCNATTTATGTGATTTAAAATGAAAAGCGTGGGGCGCATGCAATACAAAACATTGGATTTAATTGACAATAGTCAAACTACATAACATAGACCTAAAGTTTCTACAGAGAAAGTACAAATTTGAGATCGATTTTAAGGGGTCGTTATTTTGTATCTCCTTGATATGATACCTACAACGAGGTTGATATCTAGACTAGGTTGATATCTAGAATATGACATTGCAAGTTGAGAAATCGATCAATGAATACGATATATATCTTTTTTAAACACCTATACAATTTCATTGGTATAAAATAGATTAATATTAGAATTAATAATTTGGCACGGGTAGCGTGTAGCACATATATTACCCTGTAGACAAGGTATCAGGGCACCCTTAAACTACCTGCGTAAAAACAACGATTTCACGACATAAAAAGTCGTCTTTCATATATGGCATTTCTTATTGCATGGGTAATACCCACTAATGTACTGTATTTAAAATTCACTGACTTTTAAATATCACAATTCGAAAACAAATAATAATTTCTACATTTCGCCGAGTAAAATTTTTACATGTGTCTTTTTCTATCTACATATGTACAGTATCGCACATATCAATTGCAACCAAATTCAAAATGATATTGCTGCAAATTATGCTTATTTATTTATTTTTAATAATTTTATTTTAAAATATAGTTCCATCTATGACAGAAAACACATAAAGACAGTTTCAAATATGGCACAAAGTTCCCAAAAATAATTCAAACTTCAAAAAATTTTCAAACTTCTTATTCAGAGTTTTTAGCAAATGGTCGAATATGCAGTTTTTTTTAAGTTTCAAGTCACTAAAAATTACCGTTGATTGTTTAGATTTTTCTTGTCGAGGGTGTTGATCATTTTCTTCCATACAACAAAAAGTGCACAACATCCCCAACAAACAAAAAAAAATCGAAAAAATCAACGGTAATTTTAATTGACTTGAAACTTGCACTTTATAGTCCTTAAATGGGCTACATATTTCATATTCAAAAATTTTCTAAAATCTATGAATACAAATTTTAAGTGTTTATGAAATTTTTTTGAAGTTTGATTATTTTTTGTGAACTCTGTGCAATCTTTAACCCCTTTGATTATATGGGGTCTGTTCTAAATCGACCAATATTTTTGCAATCTTATCGGAAACCGAGTGAGCGCTTAAAGTAATTTTCGAGGCCCTAAACTGTACCTTAATTGCACCTAATTCCTGAGTAATTTTTATAATTTTTTGGAAAAGTGGTTCTGCGAGCGTGACGGACGTACTAGTAGCTAATGATAGTGCAAACTTTTTCACTACTACTCTTGATGTTTAGTGGTGAATTGTAAAATATCAGGCCAACTATACAATAGGTAGTGAAGTGAAATAAAAAAAAATGTCCACTAAAATTAACAATCGAATAGTGAAACAAGTAAGAAAGTCTAAGTTCGGGCGGAGCCAAACAATAAATACCCGGCACAAGTATTAAATATATGTTTTTCACCTTTCCGAAAGCTACCGCTACATGGTAAGCCGGAGTGTATCAATTTTGAGTAAATTAGGCTGCGTTTCTCCAAACTCGTTTAAGTGGGAATTTACTTTAATATAATTTTTTATTTAATTGTCATTTCNTTACACTATTATAAATTGTAAATTGTAAAGCAATATATGGCAGATGGTTTCTAAAATCACAAATTAGTTTTTGTGCAAATTGCAGATAGAGGGTATCAATGAATTTAAGCCCTCGATATTTCACATTTTTATATGTATTTGTAAGTTAAGNGAGTAAAAAGTGGTTGTAAAACAGACTTGGCCAGCGAAAGCTTTCATTTGCACTGAGAGCTTTTAAAAGCTTTGGCACGCTGTGTTATAAAAGCAAGGCTGGTATACAAGCAGCAGATACACAAAATTGTGGTGTGTGTATATCAGCGAAGAGCAGATAGAGCTTTTACTCTGCTCTCGCCTAAACAAAATGTATAGAAAGCTTAAAAGAGCTTTGCCCGCGGGCAAGGCAGTGCACATGAGTGGTGTATATTGATCAGCTGATTAAACGTGTAACATGTCTGAGTATGGTTATTCTGATTTAATTTTTATTTAAGTGAACATAGGTCACTTAAATCAAAATTAAAAACAAAATAAAATTGATAGGTGAAACCAAAAATTCGAAAAATAAAGTAATTTTCACTTAAATGAATCTGGTGAAACGCAGAAATATTGAAATATTGAATATTGAATATTGAAATATTGAAGTTTCAAGCATTTCTGAAATTTACCGTTATATGAAAGGCGGCCGTAATTTTAGTCCGATTTCAATAATTTTCAACGTTTTGCTTTTATGTGGCAAGCACAATAACCGTACCGAGTTTGGTACAAATTGGTAGAACGGTTACCGAGATGCATATATGAGATCACAAGTGGGCGGTGCCACGCCCATTTTCCAAAATCTTATCATAAACGTATTTCTTGGTACAGAATTGTTGCAAGCATCAATTTTGAATAAATTAGCTGTAGCACATATTTACTTTTTTATCAAAGATTTCGTATTTCTTTAAAGTATATGGATCCCACCCTTGTGCGAAATAAAGTCAATTGACAAAAGTACCTTTTCAAAAGCAAAATAAGATCCATTGAAATTATTGCTCTTTTAAATATTAAATTTGCTTAGCTTCGCGGCGGCCCGCGTCCGCGCGCCACACCCTGTCACGCTACCCCGCGGCCCACCGTGCTGTAACGCGGGTAGATTTAGTTTTTGTATACGTTGAAATACAATTTTTATATATTTCACATATATTTTACATATCGAGGGCTTATATTCAATAATACCCTCTATCAGCACACTTTTCCCAAAGATGATATTCTGATATAAAAATCCACCTAAGATTTAACTGTCATCGGTGATATTAATGCTACCAAGGCGAATTAATATAAGGTGATAGCAGGAGTACAAAAACAAAAATTTACATGTATTTTGTTTTTGCTTTGGCGGCATAAACTGTCAAAATCTGTAAGAGTGTGTGTAGAAATTCAAACAAAATTTTTCAATTTGATATCAGAAGTCGTGCGGCGAAACACATAGACAAAATCAGCTGAGCTAGTAACACCACCTTATATAAATTCGCCTTGAATGCTACCTTATATAACGCTTGACAAAAGAATTTACACTATTATAAATTGTAAATTGTAAAGCAATATATGGCAGATGGTTTCTAAAATCACAAATTAGTTTTTGTGCAAATTGCAGATAGAGGGTATCAATGAATTTAAGCCCTCGATATTTCACATTTTTATATGTATTTGTAAGTTAAGTATTGGAAGATTTCTGCTGTGTTTTGGCAACAACTTGTCTGCAGTAAAAAAGCATATAATTTGTGTTTCAAAAGTGTGTGAAACCCAATCAATTAACTTACATGATTTCGGTTCCGATATTAAATAATCAATAATTGTTTATACCCGCATTTTGGCACATTGGCTTGTATGTGCGATCTAATAAATTTNAATTTTTATATATTTCACATATATTTTACATATCGAGGGCTTATATTCAATAATACCCTCTATCAGCACACTTTTCCCAAAGATGATATTCTGATATAAAAATCCACCTAAGATTTAACTGTCATCGGTGATATTAATGCTACCAAGGCGAATTAATATAAGGTGATAGCAGGAGTACAAAAACAAAAATTTACATGTATTTTGTTTTTGCTTTGGCGGCATAAACTGTCAAAATCTGTAAGAGTGTGTGTAGAAATTCAAACAAAATTTTTCAATTTGATATCAGAAGTCGTGCGGCGAAACACATAGACAAAATCAGCTGAGCTAGTAACACCACCTTATATAAATTCGCCTTGAATGCTACCTTATATAACGCTTGACAAAAGAATTTACACTATTATAAATTGTAAATTGTAAAGCAATATATGGCAGATGGTTTCTAAAATCACAAATTAGTTTTTGTGCAAATTGCAGATAGAGGGTATCAATGAATTTAAGCCCTCGATATTTCACATTTTTATATGTATTTGTAAGTTAAGTATTGGAAGATTTCTGCTGTGTTTTGGCAACAACTTGTCTGCAGTAAAAAAGCATATAATTTGTGTTTCAAAAGTGTGTGAAACCCAATCAATTAACTTACATGATTTCGGTTCCGATATTAAATAATCAATAATTGTTTATACCCGCATTTTGGCACATTGGCTTGTATGTGCGATCTAATAAATTTTGTCGTCGTTCTCCTTAGCTGCTTTTAAATGATGTCACAAATTGCTGGCGGAGACATGAATACAGGGTAAGAAAATTTCTTTTCTATAATTATTTCTGTTGTATAATTGTTTTCTGTAATTGTTGTAAGGGTTGTAATCCTAAAGCGCGGCCGAAGGCCGCATACGCAGAAAGGAATTCTACGCAAAAATACTGTGGACGCAAGTAAAAATTGTGATTTTCGGCCATTTTTCTAAGAGGTCCCTAGGGACTCATAGGGGGCCTAGTTGGTCGGGAGTTGTACAATACGCTAAACTTTCGGCGAAGGCCGTTAAAAAGCAAACGTGGTTATGTAAATATTATTTAAGTGGCAATCGCATAATTAGCAATTGGATTTATCGTTTATATATATTCCGGGAATAGAAGTACCGCTACTTTTCTATTCTGCTTTAAGCAAGCAAGAGGGTCTTTCTACCATTTGCCATTAAATTCAATTAAATAAAAAAATGAGTGATACTGACTGCGGTAAGTTTTATTACTTTTTCCCGATTTACACATATTATAGAATATACATATTTACAGATTCAGACATACCTTCGACGAGCACTGGAGCTGCAAGGGGAAAGGTGTTAACCTCTGCAGAAATTCGCAGTATGTGGTCCAGTGATCGACTGGGGACAGCGGAGCAATGCGTTCAGTTTGCTGAGGAGAACGGGTTGGTGTTGCGCAGCAAACTATGTCCTACGCACAGAACACCGATGCCCATCTACTCCAAGGGTAATACGGATTTGGGCAGCTTTTATTGCCGGAAGGGGCAGTGCCGGACCAAGTCTAGCGTTTCAAGAGCCAAGGGGACTTGGTTCGAGAACGCTAAACTCTCACTGCACCACATATTCTATTTAATGTATTGCTATTCGCGGCGTTATACCCAGTTTAACGTACAACTGGAGGTCTATCTTGGGGCCCTGCTTGTCAACCAGGACGATTACCAACTGGTATAGTTACTGCAGGGAGGCAGTGGTAATATACCAAATTGATAAGCAGGAGCATGTCGGCAAAATAGGCGGTCCAGGCAAAATTGTTCAAATAGACGAGAGCAAGTTCGGAAAGCGGAAATTTAATAAAGGTAATTTCAATTATAATTACATTTCATCTATTAAAAAACTAAATTATTTACTTTATTCTATATTTTTACTTTTCAGAGAGGAGAGTTGAGGGTCACTGGGTCCTGGGGATGATTGAGGACGGCAGCGAGGACCTCAGGCTGGAAGTGTGCCCAGAAACCGTCCGGTCCGCGGAGGTGCTCATACCCCTTATACAGAAGCATGTAATCGAGGGTACAGTAATCCGTACAGATTATTGGAAAGCGTACGACTGCCTATCGAGGTATGGGTATAAGCACCAAAAGGTCAATCATAGTGACCCAGAAAACCCTTTTGTCGCGCCGGATGGAACCCACACCCAACGCATCGAGTCACAATGGCGGGTTGTTAAAAGGTTTTTCATAAAGATAATTTAACAACCCCGACAACTTTGCAGATTTATTTGTTGAGTTTTTGTGGCGGAAGTCTGTTTAAAAAATCGCGAAGATCCTTTCCTAAATTAATTGACGTCATTAAATATACATACAAACCATAGTAATATGTGGAGTGATACATATAGTTTTAAGTTTTCAGTAATATGTGGGGCTTTACAATGTATATATTTTTTATTACATTTTTATTATAGTTTTAACTTTTTTAGTAGTTTTAGTTTATGTATATATTTATTATAGTTTTAAGGTTTTAGTAGGGTGTAGAACACCAAAGTTTTAGATCTTTTTTAAAAATGTATATATTTGTTATTATAGTTGTAAGATTTTTTTATTATCGTGAGGAACAAGTTTTTTGTTGTCCACAAATAAATATGAGTACCTTGCATAATTTAAACGTTTTGTTTGAATAAAAATTAGTAAGTATAGGCTATAATACGTAAAATTCATAAGTTTATGTGTATATTTTTCCTTAAATCGATACTTTGATAAATAATGAAAATTTTAATAAAAAATCGCGCGATTTTTTATAAAAAAATTTCGCCTGCGGCGCTTTTTCCATAAAAATCAATATTTACAATTTACGGTAAAATATACCTATAAGCTTATGAATTTTACGTACTATAGCCTATACCTACTAATTTTTATTCAAACAAAACTTTTAATTATGCAAGGGACTCATATTTATTTGTGGAAACAACAAAAACGTGTTCTACACGATAATCAAAAAAGTCTTACAACTATAATAACAAATATATACATATTTAAAAAAGAACTAAAACTTTGGTGTTCTACACCCTACTACACCCGTCTAAAAATATTGTCCTTCTCTGTCCTCCTTTTGACCAAAAATGTCCTTCTTTTCCTCCTTTTCAAGTTTTATAGCAGTCATGAAATTAAAAAAAAAAATTCGTTAGGAATATTATTTCCTAATTGGAGAAAAATCATTGGTCCGTAGTCATAGAGAAGTTGAAAAAGGTTTTAATGATTTAAATTGTGTTTTATAGTAATCACCATTTTAACTGTTTCATAGTCAACTTAAAATGCATTTTATGGCAAAAACAGAGTTTTAACTTTAAAATGAGGAGAACGTGATTTTAAAATGGTAAAATAAGGTTCTAAGTTCTGTTTTTTTGCTGTTGAAGTAGTAAACGCAGTAACACCCAGGTTCGGTCCCCACTCCAAACAAATTTTTTAAATTTTACTAATATTTTTTAATATAATTTTTTTTTATTTTTTTTTTATTGAACTTTATATTATTCTTTTTTAATGGTATTTCATATAATCGTTTCAAGTAAATCAAATTTTTTGGAGTTTAATTTTATTTAAAAAGGCCCCAACAACTATAAATAAATAAACAAAATTTAAATAATAATTTAAAAGAACAAACCAAGATGTAAAAATTTTTCTTGGCAGTGGGATTCGAACCCAAGACTTCCCGGCTTGCTAAATCCGCGATTCTGCTGCGGACACAGCGTGAATTAATTGAAGTACTAATATTTATATATCGCCGTGTAATTTTTTTCTCTTCATATGGATAACTCTGTTCTGTCTCATCTTAACAAAAAGCTGTTTCAAAGATGTCTGTGATTGACACAACTTAAAAATCTATTCTAAACTTAAAATTTTATTTTAACAAGAATGAGTTGAACAGTGTAAACTCCTTTTAGCCTTAATCAATAACACCTAATACGGCTTTCCCACGGCACCCCAATTACGTTGTTCGCTCTCTCAAGGCTCTGTTATGCATACATACTTGGCAGTACATTGCATGCTTTGGGATCTGTCACATAATAAATCTGTTTAATGAGCTGTGTATATAACAGATTAGCCAACACATAAACGAACAATGCTAAACATAGAAGTCTGTTGGATTTCAAATGACATTTCCCACTTTGACAGTTCTCTTTATTTTTCATTCGCTCAATTGTTTTCTGGCGCTAATTTTGATATGAACAAAATGTGAGTTATATTTATAGATCAAAATAGTTATTTCATATATTAAATTATGTTATTTGCTTTGCAATAGGATAGATGACGAGAAATTAATTGATTTAGTGCGCTCCGAAGAAATTTTATACAATAAAACAATGACCGTCTACAGATTGTCCGACAGAAAAGTGGCAGCTCGGACTGAAATAGCACGGGAGCTTGGAAAGGCAGGTAGTTAAGTTATTTATTAAACTTAAGGATTTCAAAGTCTGATAATTTAATTGTTTAGGGGGCCAGTGCAACAAGCGGTGGATCTCACTGAGCAAGCGGTATTCGAGGGAGCTACGGAAGATGGATGATCCATCAGGAAGTGGGGCGACAACTCAGGTATATTGGCCGCTGGAGGATAGCTTGAGTTTTTTGAAACCTTTCGTAAAACAAAGACCGTAAGTAATTTGTTTATTAGCGTAAATTTTTACCATGCTAATATTTACATTCATACATTTATGTTAACATATGTACTTATACACATTTATACACATGCAAAATGCATATAAATTTCAGAACTCGATGAACCTTTAACGTATTGGAGGAATGCTCGTCCTCATTGCCATCGCCTGGATCGCCGATATTGTTCCCGATATAAGAAGAGTTTCTAGATGTTCCGGCTGGTGACCCAGTGGCATCAACGCCACAATCATCAACGAAATTGCCGAGAAAAAGGCATAGGACAAATGATGCTGACGACGAATTTAAAGAGGTGTGTCAGATGTACAAAGAAGTACACAAAGAGCGGCAGAATGAAAACAAGGCCGTACGTGCTTTTGGGGAGATGATAAGTGCCACGATAAGCGAGATGAGCGATACCAAGCAAACAAAAGCAATGCAAATTATAACTAATACTGTCATGGAGTTGAAACTAGAGCCCGATTTCTAACGTGAATCTTTTGTGTAAATATTTTTATTTCGTCACTAAAGTTTTTGTTTCTTATAAGTGTACATCCGAGTACATATGTTGTATGTTTTTGTAACAAATAAGACTGTTAAGTTTATAAGTAATTTATTAAAGTGAATTCCTAATTTTGATTTGATCACAAATGTGTACCTGTGAAAACAGAAGTGCTTAAAATATGTACATAGGTACATTTGTATACCTACATGTATAATCATCAACAAATTAACAAGTTTGCGGCATTTTTCCAGTTTTGGCTATTTTAAGTTTTATATATATAGTGAACCATATAAAAACTGGGGCGCGACATTTTAGCAAGTTGTGGCTTTTTTCTTTAGTTTATTTAATATTTATTGTTTTGTTTGAAAGTCTAACAAACAAACATCATATGAATCAAAATTTCAGACTTTGTGCAAAAATTATAAAAATTCTGCAAATTTTCACAAAAAATCCCAACTTTTTAATCGTGTTCATATAAAAAAAATCAAACAGACTTTGTATGGAAAAAATGCGGAACACCGTGAACGAAAATTGCAATTTTGCTCTTTATTATACTAAAATTGAATGGGCTACAAAAGTGCATACCAAAATATTGGCTAAAGATAACGATTAAAAAGTTGGTATGTTTGGTCAAACTTTGAAGAATTTTCATAATTTTTCCACAAAGACTGAAATTTTGATTTATATGATGTTTTTTAAAGTAATCAGCTATTTAGATTTTCATACAAAATAATAAACATTAAATAAACTAAAGAAAAATAGGCAAAACTTTCTATATCGCGTCCCAGTTTTTATACGGTTCACTATATATATAAAACGTAAATGAAAATAGCCAAAACTGGAAAAATGTCGCAAACTTGTTAATTTGTTGATAATTACATATATATATGATTATATATATATATATAACCCTAATGCACATGCATACATTCATACGCATATATGTATGAATATATAAATATATATACATATATAATTTCTGAACTGAATTTTATATCGTAATTTATTTTGTACCTGAAATAATCAATTAAATAAATACATATGTATGTACGTTAGGGCGGGTCGAAAATCTAATTTTTCTCAAATCCCTTGGTAATAGTGAAAATATATTGTATCATGAAGTCAACAACAAGCCTGCGAAATATTAGTCTTTCATTTTAATTGTAAGAGCCCGCGCATCGACCGCCAAGTGACCCACAGCACACTAGTCGAATAAGACCAATTCTTGTTAAAAATTCTGGGCTTAGCCAAAAATTTTGGTGCATATTATTAGATAATGAATCCTTTAACGCAAAAGATAAAGTCAAGTATCATTTCGCGCAGCCCTTTATCTTATATTTAATCTCAAACTCATCTATTTTCAATAAAATTTTAATTGCTCTCTGGATAATTGCACTGGCCTTTAATTGTATCAATAACCTTTAAATAAAAGAACCGGATTACAGAAAACTGTGCCAGTGAGTGACTTTTTTCGTTCAAGCTGAATGCAAAGCAATATCGTCCAATTGGAGAGTCCTCAAAAGGATTCCCCATTTGCATACTTACAGACACTTTTTCACATAATGGAATTAACTAAAATATTTATGTATATCTAAACACTTATTGCACGTCCCCTACTTTCATATAACGGCAAATTTAGAAACCGCGAAAAATGTGCTTCTGCGGCGACTAATGAAACCATTCCGCACCAGTTTTCAAGACTGCAAAACTGGACTTAAAATGGGCGTTTCTCACCCTAATTGCAATGTATGTAAATACTTATATGTTTGACACTACTATTAACTTGTCGAACGATTCCTAATCTTTGACAATACATTCATTCACCACGATCTTGAAAACTGACCAAATCGGCGTGACCAAGTCCATGGTCATTTTAATATTATATAAACATTAAAAGGTTTCAAATAAATCTCGTCTCACTTTTTTGTATTTTTCACTTGGTTGCTGAAGTAATGAAGAATTGAAAATTCATAAGGGAAAATCATAGTTTTGTTATTTTTTATTTTAATATCTTAAAAACGTGTAGACTTATTGAAAAATGATAAATGAACGTGAGGTTCTAAATTTAATAGCCCTTAATTTGATATATCGTCATGTTTATAACAATAACGCATTCCATAGATATTACAAGCCAAAGTTTCATTTTCAAAATTCATACACTTTGATTCAATTGCGCGGGCTAAAGATAAGTTTTAAATTAATCTTTCGTGGCCAATAACAATTGGCTGAGACCTAAGACATCATAATATTACTATTACACAGCGGTCAAATGACTTTTATTTTCCCCCATACAAAATCGACCCAGCCTAATGTACGTGCTTGAAAAAAAGTAAAATTTTATATTTTTGTATTTCAAGGTTCTATTTTAGGGCGGTATTATGACTTGCGAAGCGAATGAATTTGGCGAAGCGAATGGATTGGCGGAAGCAACTTAAATATGCATTAAGAGCACGGTTGCCAACCGTCCTGTTTTCGGCGGGACTGTCCCGGATTTTAGAGCTATGTCCCGGTCCCGGTACAATATATGCCAGGACGCAAAATGTCCCGGTTTTTGGGAAGAAAAAGTTTTAGAAATCTCATTAACAAAAAAATTAGAACTTTTAAAATATGTACATTAAGGTGGTCAAATTGTTCCGACGACAGTTTTTCGACGAATCGTATGGTATTTTCGGTTTCTCTAGATAATTCTAAGAGAAAATTTAGAAGAAACTATAAGTTTTTCGTTATATGCTATTTTAGGAAGTGTTCACCTTTTACCGTCCAAAATCCGTGTCAAAATTAAAAACGCACCATCATTTTAATTTTAGTTATTTTTTTTTAAGATATGGTTTACTCTTTAACAACAGTCGTATAAATCTAAGTTTCAAACTCTGTGCAATATTTAGAAAAAAATTGACAAACTTTTGTAAAAATTTAGGCCTTTTTAGATGGATTTCTTAGAAAGATTTTGAGTATAGAGATTCGTGGTACATTCAATTTTATTAAAATAAAGAGGCACTGTTGGTAAAAAAATTGGCAAAAATCAATGGTAAGTCCTAGACGCCTTCATATCAAGTTTTTGTTGGTAACCAAAAACCGTTTCTTTTTAATGTTTGTTGAACTTTTAAGTTAAAAATTAACAAAGCAGATGTATTTCTCGACCTAAAGGTGAAAACGTGCCAAGTCTACTTTATTAAAAACTTAGTTTTTGATGCAGAATGACAGATAATGCGAAACTATATCGATATTTCGTCTCTNAAAATCAATGGTAAGTCCTAGACGCCTTCATATCAAGTTTTTGTTGGTAACCAAAAACCGTTTCTTTTTAATGTTTGTTGAACTTTTAAGTTAAAAATTAACAAAGCAGATGTATTTCTCGACCTAAAGGTGAAAACGTGCCAAGTCTACTTTATTAAAAACTTAGTTTTTGATGCAGAATGACAGATAATGCGAAACTATATCGATATTTCGTCTCTCGTGAACAACTTCAAAAAATGGACTTGGCACATTTTCACCTTTGGGTAACGATTTGCTTTTTAAAAATGGTTTATACAAAAAAGGAAATGTACGAGACTTAAATACAGACATTTTATATGCAAAAGTTTTAAGAAAAGGTTAAAAATATAATATTGTTAAAAGGTAATTTTTTCATTTAATAATGCGCTTGCTCGAAACTCATTTCCGAGCCATGGTTTCTTCTATACTCTCTCCCAGAATTATCAGCAGAATCAGGAAATACCATGCTATTTATTAAAATAAACATTGGCCCAGCCTAATGTACACACATTCATATACATATGTATGTATATTTTACATATGCTATTTAATCGACAATAAGGTCAAAAATTTTAGTTACGAATTCATTTTAAACAAAAAATTCACGCCGTGGCTGCTTAAACAAAATGAGTACACAAAGTATGTTCGACATTTTTTTGTTTGGAAGAAACTGCCAAAAATCAACGCGATTTTTTACCAACTTCAAACTGGCTTTTAGTTATACAGCAGTGTCAACTTGTAGGCAAATTTATTGTATTTTCCTGAGTTTTGCACGAAGTTTAGTTAAATTTTTATGTTTTTGTTGTAGTATGAACTGTTTTTATAAAAAATTCGCGCAAAAGTATTAGCATTAAAATTTTGTATTATGGAAATTTTTATACCCGAGCGCACTTGTGCACAAGGGTATATTAATTTTGTTCACATAACGGTTGTTTGTAACAGCCAAAACGAATCGAGATAGATATAGACAAATGTATACATAAATGATCAG
>NW_016157786.1:0-3085 GCF_001687245.7 Rhagoletis zephyria | reverse complement strand
GAACTTAGACTTTCTTACTTGTTTTTATTTGTTTTTTTTTATGTTTTCTTATTTTATATAGAAAATATTCAAAAATACAGCATTGAAGTTGATGTCCCGGTTTCAATAATGCAAAAGTTGGCAACCGTGATTAAGGGCCGTTTTGTCATCTAACCTATAGTTTACCGGCCACTTTATCGTCTCTATATACGAGTTTTCGTTTTCTCATCAGCGCATTAATTTCTCGAATCGATAAACTGTTGCTCACCAGATGCAACCTTTAAAATTTGTACCCAACTTTAAATTTTGGTTTGGTTTTGGTTCATGAGTCAGATATATTAGATATTTCAACCAAGGTTTTGGTTTTTGCTAACAGTTGCTCTTGCTCTATATTTGCTTATGTTGCATTGCCAACCTTTGAAATTTTATGACGAATGTAGTGAAGTTTCACTCCCGGAAATGTAGTGAAGTTTCACTATACGGAATAACAAATTAATTTTTACCGGCAAGAAAACGAAAACACTTTAAAGTAAGGAACAATTTATCTGCCCTGTTAGTAAAGGCAACTTTACTGCTTACATTAGAAAACGACCCTAAGGGCCGTTTAAGGGTTTTCTTATCTTACCGGTAAAAATTAATTTGTTATTCCGTAGAGTGAAACTTCACTACATTTCCGAGAGTGAAACTTCACTGCATTCGTCATATAATTTCAAAGGTTGGCAATGCAACATAAGCAAATATAGAGCAAAAGCAACTGTTAGCGAAAACCAAAACCTTGGTTGAAGTATCTAATATATCTGACTCATGAACCAAAACCGAACCAAAATTTAAAGTTGGGCTCACATTTTTAGAGGTTGCATCGGGTGGGCAACAATTTATCGATTCAAGAAATTAATGCGCTGATAAGAAAACGAAAACTCTTATATCGAGACGATAAAGTGGCCGGTAATCTAAAGGTTAGATGAGAAAACGACCCTTAGTAAGCAAAGTTAAGTGTGATAGTGAAAAGGTGTAGGCATGGTCGTAGCAAGGTAGGTGCAGAGCGCTCGGGTATAAAAATCAGAAAAATATTAAATTAATTATAAGGCTTAAACTAAAAAACTGGCCATATATTCAGAAAGAGTTTGCAATTCTTTTGAAGAATTTAGTTGGGGAAAATTTCCTATAAAGGCGGTCATTGAAGAGGTGGTGAGCGAAGGGGGGAGTGGGCGTAGCACCCCAGACCACCTTGGCCCCTGTGGGTCCCTAGGGACGCCTTAGAAAAATCGCCAAATATCACAATTGGGTGCCACGCCCACTCCCCCTTTGATTACCATCTCTTTAACGACCGGCCTTATTGGAAAGCCAGCTCATTTAGTTATTTATTTTTAACACTTATTGTTGCTTTGAAAAATATTTCTAAAATATCTTTGTTTATTTGTATCTAATTAAAGGTAATTTTTAACAATAAATTGCACAAAAAATTAAAAAAAAAAAAGATTTTACTCCTTTTTTAGGTCTTGTACTGCTTTTTTTCTATCGAAAATATAAATGTACTCCTTTCTCCATTTCAAAATCTGGCAACTCTAAGTTAACTCCTGTGAAAATATATTGTATTTCGATATATCTTTATATGGAAGTGGTATTACATTTAACGGATTAATACATATTGCCCGCCAAGCGACGATATTTATTTTCATTAATATTGCACTTACTCTGCGGTTTTGGAGAAAATTTTATGATTTTGAAATGATCAAAATAATAGCAAATTAATGTAAGCTGCAAACAGCTGATGCACTGCCAAGTATGCATAACAGAGCCTTCAGTCGTAATTCGCCATATTAAATTTTGAGAGCGTTCCCCGGAAATTTCGCCATTTATTCTTATTACTGTAAACGATTAATTCTTGTATATATACATATATTAGGGTTATCCAAAATAACTTTTTTTTATGTTATAACTTTTGAACCGTTAAATAGAGTTATAGAAAAGGGATAAAGGTTTTTTTCTAGGCATATTCTTGTAGGGCATTAAATTCCTTAAAAAATTACCCTGGAGTTGGTTGTCTTAGAGACGATTAAGAGTATTAAATATATTAATGATATTCGCTGAACTAGATATAGCATTGATACAAAATTATAATCGAACTTTAACGAAAGACGAAGAACAAAAGCAATTTCTTTTGGAAGTAATAGAATTACAATCAAATATTTTAAAAATAAATAGCCAAAACTTGTTAATATGTGGCGGTCTTATAATTATGTCACGCAGTGTACTATTAACTTGTTTGACTTTTGTTTAGAGAACCTTTGAATTGTTAATTTATTTGTTATTTATGTTATGTTAAAATAAATATAAAAATTCGTTCTCCTGGAATGTTGAAAAATTCTGGTCACCTTACATATATGTAATTAAAAGTGTAATAAAATTGATTCAAATCAATATACAAGAGAATAATAACTTTCGGTTAGCTTTATTTGCATAAAATGCTCGCTGGTACTTTTTATCTGAACCTTAGCTAATTATTAGCGCAAAATCATTGAAAATATGAAGCCAAAACAGAGCACTTCACAGCTTGACGTTTGCGTTAGCACACTTTTTTCTGCAGAATACTTAATCAAAGAAATTAGGTGTTGACTCGATTGTACTTACTGTATATGCATGTATATGTATATGTATTCTATAGTATTCTGCAACTACGTATTCCATGCGCATGTGAAATTCCTATCTCGTAAACTATTAAAAATGTTATATTTATGCAGAAGCAAATGTTTCGGTGTCCCCATGTAGCTAATATTACAATCCAAATGTTTAAAGCGTTTCTTCTCGAAATCAGGTGTTTCGACTTAGAGAGTTATTGCTTTTGACCACACAATTTTCAAGTGAAAAGGAGATAAAAGAAAAGAGTGTAAACTACTAAATCAAATATTTTACGTACAACTGTTTGTTGAAACTGGTTTATGTTTAGTGTAAACAAAACCTTTCAGCTACTGGCCGACTGCCATGGCGTTTGGCTAATCAGTAATTCATTCAACCAAGAATGTACATAACATATGTATGTATGTAAGTGTTTCAAATGAGAGCGCAAGGTGTGCAGATATCATATGCTTGTATTCATTTTTTTTTT
>NW_016157785.1:191719-205469 GCF_001687245.7 Rhagoletis zephyria | reverse complement strand
CGAAAATATGCTCTCGAAAAGACACTAGTAAGATTAAAACGTTGATACTCAACGATTTACGCATTATCATGGGTTGGAACTTGTTACCAAGGGGTTTCTGAGGTTGCTAATTAGGAATCTGAAGTCAGTTTTTCGAGATTCAAAATCGCGGATCCAAAATGGCGGTCAATTTTTTTTTTAAATTATTCGATTTGTTCGAAACCCAGTTTTTGTGGTCGCCGATTACGAATCTGAAGTCAATTTCTTTAAATTCAAAATGGCGGATCCAATATGGCGATCAAATAAAAAAAAGTACTAAAATTAAAACGTTGACACTGAACGTTTCAAACATTGTAACGTTTCCAGTGGGTTTCTGTGGTTGCTGATTACGAATCTGATGTCAGATTTTCAAAATTTCAAATGGAGGATCCAAAATGGCGACCAACTTAAAAAAAATAATTGGATTTGTTTGAAACTCTAAACCGCCATTTTGAATTTTGAAAACCTTTTTGGACCGAATACTGGGAAGGGGCGCTTTTCAATCAAAGTCTGAGATAGAGCGTTGTTGAAAACTTTTCCGAGATTGGGCGTTTTCGAGCTGGCTGCCGAGATAGGTCCATCTTCTACTCAGGTGTCGATATGTACTATATTATCTTCAGCTTAAGAGTGCATTATGGCGAAAATTTCTGGAATTAAACATGGACAGAATTCTTCAAAATTGAAACAAGTAATTTATAAGCAAAAAATGCAACCGACTTTATGCTTGGCCAAGTTTCTCCTCCGATTTGTATTGCCCGCCTAGTTGTTGTCACACAAATGAATGGTCCTACAGAACGGCAGATGGTTTTTGTTATACGCTTTTTCGTGACTGCAGTCTAGCATTGCCTCACAAATGTAATAAGTATAAAATGTAAACTTTTATGCATTTCGGAATGAAAAGCACCGTTCCCTATAAATATGCACTCCCTGAATTGACTAATTGCAAACTTATTCCTATTTAATACTTCTAAAACATTCGTTGGGTATAAATTTAAGTTCGAGCGCACACTTCTCCAATTGTTATTATTTGCACATAGTCTCGCAACACCTATTCACTTATACTAAGCTGATAAGAAAATTTTAGTACTTATATTTATATATATAATATTTAACACACCAAGGAGTAATGACATTAGATGATAAAAAGTTTTGAGAAGCAATATCTATACTAATTATATAAAGAGAAGTCCCTTTTTTTTGTAACAGGTAATCTCGCGAACGTCTGGTCCGATTTTCATGAAATTTTGTATACAAATAACTTTCGGTAACCACCATGTTTTAGGGTACAAAAATTTTACTTTTTTGCAGGTAGGTGGACCAGGGACCGGTCTATTCGAAAAAATCTTATTATAGTCCGATTTGCTTAAAATTTAGTACGTAAGTAGCTTTTTAGCATATATATGTGACCCATTTTTTCCAGGAAGTGGTCCAGGGACCGATCTATTCGAAAAACTCGAATTTACGGTCCGATTTGCTTAAAATTCGGTGCGCGGGTAGCTTTTTAGCAAGCATTAGCATATGTGATCGAGATACCTACCCTAAAATGCGCACTAGCGGCATTATTTTTAACATTTATAAGGAAACTCCTCCGATAGATGCATTCAACATACCTGCGCATTGGCGATACCAGCCTTAAAACGTGTGCAACTATTATTAACTATCAAAGAAAGTCATAGGTTTACCTGCACTGGCCCTACAATTACCTAATTTTACAAGCTTTTATTTATTTTGCTCATCTCGCAGAACAACGAAAATGGCTATCAATTAATGTATTTATATATATAATTAGATACCATTCGGTAAAAATTTCGCTTGCGGTAATTTCTACGTGGTAAGTGCTCCTCCATTAATTGGTTTCATAGGGATTCGGATACCTTCATCATTGAAGTAGTAAAGAAAATTCGCTTAAGTGCTTTTTTCGGTTAAGTGCACAAGTTTTTCGTGCAAAGAAGGATGGGCAGCTAAGCAAAATATACTGTACTTGTTTCGTTTGTTTTTAAGATTCTTGAGTCTACTTCTGTACCAGGGTAATCTATGAATCCTAGGCGGCAGCGGAAGATATTTAGAAAAAAGATTATTCAGTGTGCACACAAAAGAATCAAAATACTCTGAGACGATCTTGGAAATAAAAACAGAGTGCCAGTTGATTTCTGACAAGGCAATATCGAAAGCCTGAAAGTTAGCATCGCGGAAGTTAAAGAAGCCAGACGTTATATTCCTTGCAGTGAAATTATCAAACATTTCCAAATAAATAATTATGGGCACATGATGCATATCAGTTTTACTAACCGGAAAACTGCATTCTTCTTCTTCTCCTTCTTCTAAGTTAAATATTGAATTTTCATCAACAAAGACAAGGTCAAGAATTTTAGACAACTTATTAGATAATGAATTAATTTGAATTAAGGTTAAACTAAGCAGGCTATCCAGAAAATTTATCTCGTACGTCCTGTTTACGTGTGTTGGAGTCAGGAAACCATTTCTTTGTAGGTCGGACCAGACTATATCTGCAAGATTGAAATCGCCAAGAATGCAAAACGAAGAGTACATTAAATAAAGTTGGATTAAAATACTCTTCGTCATGAAAGTCAGCATTCAGCCATGTTTCCATAAAAACATAGACATCAAAGTCAACGCGAGACGTTGATAAAAATATCTCTTTGGTTTTAGTCCGCATTCCAGACATATTTTGAAAATAAATTTGAAGACCCTTAGGGGCTGAGCTACAGTTGCCAGAATTCAAGCTATTTGTGCGCTTCCGATGGGGCTTCCCTTTGAAAAAAGCGGAATGGTCGGACATTTATACCAGAAGGCCAAACAGAAGCCTTCAAGATATCTTCATAATATGCATACGAAACTCCAAATTTGCAATTTATGCTTCGAAGCTTGTCTAAAGGTTCGTCTTTCTTAATAAGCTTGTGGCATGCAAAATATTTAATGTCGATACCGGACCGTTTAGATACATACTCGATGATTTTATTAGTAGAAACGGACGGCTTAAAAGCGGATACATGTACCCACTTCCTTTTTACGATAATGTCGAGGTCAGCGTTTTTATTTCGACCAACCACAACCTGTTTACGTTTCGGAGTTTTCGTCTTATGAGGCACAGTTTTCCAACCATTTGAGCCAGAAAAAACCGCAGGTTCTGAACCAGCGTCAGGCACAACATCAATATCAGCATTCAAAGAATTAACATCCACGTCGGTATCAACAACAGCGCCAGCAGCAGTGATAACAGAGCTGTTAACATTAGCTTTAATTGAGTTAGTACCGGCAGTAGCAACAGCATAGCTAACATTGGTATTGAGCGCCATGCACTTAGCAGACCCATTGGGGGGCAGAGCAGCATTCGACACCGTGCACTTAGTAGACGGAGCAGATGAGGGAGTTTCTGTTGGTGTAGGTAAACACGGTTCAGGATGAGCAGCAGTAACATTAGTCCCATGCAGAGAGCCGGCGGCTAGGTGTGATGGAGAAGAGCGTAAAAGAGATTGATTTTCATTGTCAATCATCTCCTTACCAGTGTTGCCAACTTTTCATTTTCAGAAAGCACCAAAAACTTGTGAAAAAGGCGTTTTACCAAACTAAAAGCACCAAATTTTTTTTAATCAAAGGATGCTTTTTTCGTAACAGTTTGCATTTAACAAAAGCAAAAAATTAACAATATTACAAGAATACATACATAAATCAATACACAAAACGTTTTCGCTCATAACGATTGAATAGCCTCTACACATGCCATGATGTCTCATGCTTACGACGTAATACCGAAGTACTATTAAAACTAGTATATCTCGAGAAAGAAAAATCGAATCGCAACAATTTGATGTTTTCATTATATAACCACAAATATTGCAAAAAACCGTGTTTTTGGTAATCTGGGGGTAGGATATCTAAAAATTCTAGTACTAGAGCAATTGTGCGGCCAGATTTGGATTCATTACCAAGAAACGATGTGTTTTACTCAGGTGGTAAAAAAATCAAAATTTGTACAAACAATTAGAAAAGAAAAAAATAAATACCTAACTTACCTGCGTAATAGCATTTTCAACGCGAATATAATTCAACAAGGTGGGTTTGCAACTTCAGCTTTTTATCAATTATGGTGGTATTTTAGTGCATTTGAATTTGTATATTCTTGTAAATTCCGCATCTTCATGAGACACCACAGCTTATAATATTTCAAATTATTTCAGGTTTTAACTATCTTGGAGTAATTTTAATTAAAAAAAGCACTAAAAAAGGAACTAGGCACTAAGTAATTTTTTTGGCGTTTTATTTTTCAAAAAGCAATAAATCTAGTGCTTAAAGCACCAAGTTGGCAACTATGCTCCTTACATTTGTTAACAGAAATAGCGCGGTTTGCATTGAGGCTAGTAAAGTTGTCAACAATGCTGCGAAGGCTTTTTATCTCCGCAGTCAACGAGAATACGTCGGCATCTTTGTCGTTTAGCTTAGTTTGCAAAACACGAAGTTCTACATTCAAATCAGCAGTGTTGCCGTTTTAGTCCCTTGGTGGCTAGATTTAGCTACCACATACTTTTTTTGGCCACATAAATTTGAAATTGCCCCTAGCCCTTTGGAGAATTTATTCATACTTGGGATGAAAAAGTTGTATATACTTAATTTGGTATCTTTTTTTCATTTATGTAGGAGATGAATTTTTAAAATAAGAAAGACTGATATATATATATACATATATGTATACTGTAAAAGTGTTAGGGCTGTTAACTTATCTATTAACGATTTAACTATAGTTTAAAATAGATAAGTTTACGGCCCTTAATATGCTTAATTTGTTAAATGGCCCATCAAGTCGATTGATCGTGAATGTTCTTGTGGTGTGATTGGACTAGCTGCTGGTGCGACTTCAAAAACTATTTGAAAATTTTATGATTGTACCAGTATGCCGGTGTTGTGAGGGGTGAAATTAGCTAAATTTTCTAAGTAAAAAGTATTTTGGCGAAAATTCACGATATTGTAGTTGTGAATTACAAAAAAAAAACAAAGTTTAACAAAATGGTAGAAAAATTATGAAATTTCGGCTCTAATGATTTCGATCTCTCCTCGACCTCATTTGTAAAGAAATGAATATTGTACCAGCATGCTGGTAGGTTATATGCCTGATGGTACAATCACTTGATGGAGCCAGCAAGCTTTCATTGTTTTTCTATACCATTACTTATTGAAAATGTTTGCGTGTATACTTAAATATGTATATGTAAGTAAAAAAATTTTAGCTAACATTTTTAGCCACAACTACTTTTTTTAGCTCTTTTTTAGCCCTATTTTTAAAGGATTTTGGCTACCACTAAAAATAATTCGCGGCAACACTGGTTAGCAGTGTAGATTTTAATTGCAAGTCATGCTCAGTAGCGATTTCACTTGAGTTATCTCTTAGAGAGTCTGTATTAAGAGCTTCTTTAGCACTAGTGCTCCCACCCGAACCAGCAGGTGTAGAAGGGCAGCGGAGAGATGAACGACGGTCATCCGTACAGTTTTTGCACAGAAACGGCTTATTAGATGAGAGCAACTGCCATACCTAAACAAAAGCGTTAGCGTTGTCTGGCTGTCAAAAAATTCTCATGCCCATACAATTTGTATGAAGCATACCGAAACAACGCGGCGTCAACGCTGAGCGGTTGGAAATTCCGATTTTGACAGGGCGTTAGGTATTAAAGTTGGCTGCAGAAAACGGCGAAACTGTCATTTTTGTGTTACACACAAACAAACCTATGCTTATTGTTGGTGTTATTTCTGCATTTGACGTAGCGTTGACGCTTTTGTTTAGGTATGGCACTTCGGCGCTAACGCTAGGCGTCACAAACCGTTCCGCCCAACGCTTTTGTTTAGGTATGGCAGTAAGAAGTCCAGATCGGCTTGGAAAATACCAACACATTTGAGGTGAAATAAGTTTTTACACCCGGCACACTGCACTTAAGATTGTGTACGATCAATTTTTTGACCACAAAGACAAGGCATTGTATGAATATTTTTACATTTAATAAATATTGAGTCAGTGAAATTCACATTATTAAGAGTCACTATCTCAGTATATTATGAGTTTCGCACTAACAAAGCGAATTAAAATTCACAAAGAACGCTTAAAAAGCCAGATAAGCGCGGAGCGAAGAAACACACGTCTGAACTGCAGTAGCGCAAAACTACTGATAAAGTAAATAAAATATTACCATGTGGGTGTAAATTAAAGAGTTTTAAGAAGGCTTACAGCCGAAAATAAGTTTGAAGAGGGTTACCACCTGTTGGAAAATTTAACTCAATATAATTGATAAAATAAATGGCTTATTACAATTAAGGTATCAAATTAAAGAGGTTTAAAAAACAGACCGTAGGAAATATTTTTGAGGAGCGCTGCCGCCTATTTGAAAATTTGAGCTCAGTTAAATTGATAAAATAATTGAAAAATTGCAATGTGGGTAATAAACTTCAGATTTTTAAGAAGGCTTGCAGCCAAAAATATGTAGGAAGAGGGTTGCCCCCTGTTACAATAAAGGTATCAAATTAAAGAGGTTTAAAAAACTTGACTGTTGGATATATTTTTAAGGAGGGTTGCCACCTATTTGAAGTTTTTGAACTCAGTTAAATTGATTAAATAAATGAAATATTTATTTATTTATTTATTTATTTATTGACAGTCTTTAAGACCTATAAAAAATCTTGTCAATTACATTATAAACTTATTTAATTTAATTGATTGCTCTTCTACTAATACTATACATTAACATTTTTCTTATTTTCTTTACTAATTTTTACTTATTTTCAAATACATACTTTATAAATTTATACATATTAATTTATTGTACAATTGCAATATGGTTATCAAACTAAAAAGTTTTAAGAAGACTTACAGTCGAAAACATGTTTGAAGAGGTTTGTCACCTGTTTGAAAATAGAACTTAAATTTATAAAATAAATGAATTGTTACAATATGGGTACAAAACGAAAGGTATTTGAGGAATCTTGATTTGGAAACACTCAATAGAATTATGCAATATGTAAAACTAGACTGAAAATATTTGAATTAAATGAAATATTAATTAACTGGTTCGAAACGAAAAGCGTCTGGGAAAGCTTAACTAGAGACATTTTTTTTAATTTTTTCACTTATCCCAATCCGGACAGTTTAAATAAATGAATAGAGAGTTTACAACATCTTATCAAACGAAGTGATCATATTATCAACGAAGAGTTGGTATACAAATTACGCACTGAAAAAAAATAATAAAGAACTATCTTGTTTAGGCGCGTCTGCTAACACCAGGCGCCTAAATACATGCTATGTACTGCTGCATGTGCAAAAATTTCCTTTATGCAATTTATGAAAGTTTTGCACATGCACTTCTCAACTGCCATGTAATTGGACTTTCTTAAGTTTTGATTAGATGTCACTTCAAAGTATGCTCGGCCTAGTCTGATGCATCCTCCACTGCTTCCGGAGCATTTTGCGGACTCTGCATGGCTTACAACCGTGCAGAGGTGGTAAACGAACTTTACCATTGGCCACAGTGCCTACCCACCATTTTTGAACCAATAAATATTTTTTTTTATATACATACATGCAAACATACTGGTCTCTCCTCTCACTGAGTTAATCATGGTCCTTCGAGCCGGATATTTGCGGCTATGTCACATTCACTAGACGACCAAACAAAGTTATAATACACTTGTGCACAAGTGCGCTCGGGTATAAAAATTATAAAAAGCGTAATAGTCCGGTCAATTTAGACATTCGAGGTTACAAAAATTCCCACCCAGATGAAAATTGGTAGGATTGTTCAAAACACCATCCTAAATGAAATCTAAAAAGTCCTCATCGATCCGATACCTGGAAAAAAGTCACTCGGGGTCAAAGGTCACAAAAACGGGGTTTTCTCGATTTTCAGCAAAACGGTAAGTTTACCATAAAATTAGTTTAGACAAAAATTGTAGATCAGATTATTATCTATAAAAAATGTCAAAATACTTTTTTAACTAAGAGCCACCGTTTTCGAAATATAACGATCGAAAAAGTTGGAAGAATTGTAATCGGCATAATATGTATAAGTACAACAAATGTGGCTTGGAAACGTGTGCATATTATGACGATTACAACTATTCCAAATTTTTGAAATGAAATGTGAAAACTTAAAATTATTATCACCATTCCCTTACATTATGAAACAGTTAAATTTTAACCATAACCAATTTCGTTTGGGGTCGTAAAAGCCTACTAAGTATATTGCGAGTAAGGAAATTTTGAATAACAATAGATAATATTATTATGATTATGATTATTATTATTATTGTGAACTCCTATTATATGCGCACACAAACATTCCCAAATTAAAGCTAAAGCAGAAGGGCATTTACGATCGCATGTTGCAAGTGTTAACATAATAAGAGCTGCAGAACTGAACCACCCAGGAACAATTTTTACAAGCGCGTGTAATTTCTGGCATGTGCCGATGACATCGCCATCATCGGTTAAAAAACCTCGAAGACTGTTCTGCCTTTTCCAAGTTGGATAACGGACGACAACAACATCAAATAAACAGTCAGGGCATTCGCACCTTGGCACCTTGGCATTTCGAGAAAGTAGAGAATTTCGTTTACTTGGGAACCAGCATTAACACCGATAGTAATTTCAGCATGTAAATTCAACGCAGAATCATTCGAGCCAACAAGTTCAACTTTGGACTGAGTAGGCAATTCGGCAGTAAAGTTCTCTGTCGACGTACAAAAACCACACTCTATAAGTCACTCATCATGTCCGAGCTGGTTTATGGCGCAGAAGCTTAGACAATGACAAAATTCGATGAGGCGGCTCTTGGAGTATTCGAGAGAAAGATCTAACGAAAGATTTGGCGACGGGGAGTATCGAAGACGATGTAACGATGAGTTGTATGAGCTTTACAACGAAATGGACATAGTGCAGCGAAGGAAAATACAACGGCACCGTTGCCTGGACATGCTATTCGAATGAGAACCGACGTTCCAGGTCCAGCGCCAAATAAGAAGGAGAAAATGATATCCGGGGACCTTATTCTTGGATGCGCCAGGAGGAACTAGGAATTCCTTATCAGACTGATTCTGGGGACGGTTCGATCAAAAAATTACATAAGTTTAGCTAGAGCTTCGCCTGGAATTTCTGCGACGTTGTTATCAGGTGAAAGAATTGCTAATTCAGCAATCAAACGTGCAATATTTCCAGAACATCCGGTATGGAAAAAGTATTACAAAAATTTAAACTCATTGTTTGGGATGAATGTACCATCACAAAAAAAAATTGCTTGAAGTTTTTGATCGATTGTCGCGAGATTTGCATGGAAACGTTTTACCATTCGGGAATGCATTGATGTTGCTCTCAGGAGCAGTGTTGCCAGAACTTTTTGGACGAACCGGCTAAATTGGCAAAAAAAAGCCGGCTAAAAACGGCTAAACTGTCTCAACTAAATTTCACATGGTTTATTTAAATAAATCATAAGTAGAACGACTAGTTCTTGGAGAGAAGTTGCAAATTCAAGCTCGAAAAAATTTTGCCAGCAAGAATTTGCAATTAGGAAAAACATGTGATTGTGGCACATAGTTGGATTTTTTGTCGACGCTAATTTGAATAAACAGGTTCGTCAAATTTAAAAATTTACAAACTTGAGCGATTTTAAAATGAAAAGTTTAAGTAAATACTTGTTTACTTAATTAATTCCAATGGTTTGAAACGTACTCGAAATGCAATCTCTACCAGAGTTGAAACATATGTTGAAGAAAGTCGGACTAGCAAGAATCCTAGATCCTGTTTTTTACCCCTCTGAAAGAATTTTAAAATTCTATACAAATTTCTTATGTTTGAAATGCAACCGTGGACACTAGCCGGCAGGGAAACTTGCAAGTTCCCTCAAATTTACGTTCGTGCAGAAATTTGCAAGGTTCTCTACTTGAGAGAGAATTTGGGAGCATTTTTTTTACTAACTGATATTTTGAGTGATAATTTTCGCTGCATTTTCGACGAACAAACCTATTGTCTTGTCAGAGAGTTTTGCTTTACACAGAAATATGTGCTCTTTTACTTTCATTTTGACGCATTGTGTTGGTTCTTTAAATTCACGTCGGCCTTCGGTTTGTGGGATTTAAATAAGTTCTCAGGAAAAAAGTTAGTTTAAATAAATCCATATGTGTACATAGTGCTTGAAAATATCCATTTTTCCCTTACCTTAAAACTTTAAGCGTGGGCAGCAATGATGTTTTGTAATTAAGGCAGAATTGAAGACAATACCTATAACATTTATTCTTAGCACTATATCCAAACACAAACGCGTGTTAAGCAAACTGTGAAACAATGTGTTATTTTCTAAGCTTGCGAATAAAACTTCACACTTAAATTTAAGTCATTCATAACAAACATTTTATGAAGAAAATCCCCGTTACGGCCTTTTTTAGAAAAAATATATTCGTTTAAAATAAAAATAAGCGAAATCGGCCAAATTTTATATAACCCTGCCTCCGCGATAAGGCTAGTAGCCATTTCCAACAGATTTTGGATCGCTTAGTCAAAAATGAAAACATATACATATATGTGAATTGTAAGAAAACAAGGTAAATAGCAGAATCGGCTAAAAACGGCTATTGTTTTTTTACAAAACGGCTAACAAATCGGCTTCCGGCTAAACCGAAATTTCTCCGGCTATTCGCTATCGCAACCGGCTAAATCTAGCCGAAAAACGGCTAAAATGGCAACACTGCTCAGGAGATTTAACGCAAGCATTGCCTGCAATTTCTCGATTCACACTAGCGGGCGAGATAAATGCTTACCTGAAATCAGGGAGGGAATTTCAAAATTTCAAAATGTGCCTAATGGCCTTCAAAAATAGTGCCGAACAGAAGATGAAAGTGCCACAAAATTAAATTTCTTTTAAGGCGTTTTAAGGACAATATATTTTTAGAAATAATGGCGTTGTTCATGCTTGCCTGGTTATCAGGTTATCTGGTAAAAAATCATGTCTCTGCAACGCATTTTGTTGTTGTACAACAATAAAATGCACTACAGAAAAATTATTTTAACCAGATGAGCTGATAACCAGGTTGTTCTACAACAACAAAATGCATTGCAAAAAAATTATTTTTAACCAGATAAGCTGATAACCAGGCAAGCGTGAAAAACTACAATATTTTTAAAATACACTGAAGTAATATAATAATTATTAATTAACTAAATTTTTTCAGTAAATTACTTTTATGAAGAATTCCTTAAACACATACATAAATTCATAGTAAAATTACACAAAATTCCAATTACGGAGGGGAAATACATATAGCTATTATAACATTTTTACACACATGCATTCATAATTTTTAGGGAGATTCCAAGTTTTCGATTTTATGCATTTTTTCCATATAAAGTGTGTTCAAAAACTTTTTGTAATGGATGAAAATGTATGAGACCGTCAGAAAAAAATCAAAATTCATCGCCATATTGCAGAAACTTGCACTTTTATTTAATGGACTATAAATTTGCAAACTTAGAATCTTTCTAAAAATTCTGAATTAAAAGCTTGTTGTTGCGAAAACTTACTTTTCGTACTGCGTATTCACAATATATTTTAGCGGTTTGTAAACATTTTTAAGCCATGTCTGTCTATCCCTCCGTCCGTCCGTGTACACGATAACTCGAGCGAAAATTAAGATATCTCTACGAAATTTGGCATGTAGATTGCACTTTACGCGAGGTAGGTTGGTATTCAAAATTGGCGAAATCGGGCAGTAACCATGCCCACTTACCATTTAACGGTAGCTTTAACGGTAGAAATACGAAAACAGCAATATTTTAGAAAACACTGAAGATTATTCACTGAAAATTGATATTTACAATGATTTTTAGACGTAAAATAAGAATATTAAAATTACATGTGTATATCTTGGTAACCACTTCACCAATTTCTCCCGAACTTAGCACAGTTGTTAGCATACCAAACGCCTGAAAAGTTTTAAGATCGCGCAATAACCACGCCCACATCCCATATAACGGTATTTTAGAGATATTCGAAATCTTCGATAAATCAGTAAATACAGAAGCTAATTTATCCCAAATTGATGTTTGCAATAATTCCTTAGCAAAAAATATCTTTATAATAAAATTTTGGAAAATGGGCGTACCCCGCCCACTTATGAACACATATCAGTATCTCGATAACCGTCCGATCAATTTGTACCAAACTTGGTACAATTATTGGCTTGTCACATAAAGGCAAAATGTTGAAAATTATTTAAATCGGACTAAAATTACTCCCACCTTTCATATAACGGCAAATTTCAGAAATTCTTGAAACTTGGATATTTCGAAATTTAAGGACGCTATTTTACTTAAAACAGATACATCCCGGCTTACCATGTAGCGGTAGCTTTCGGAAAGGTGAACATAAATATATTTAATACTTGCGCCGGGTGTTTAATGTTCGGCTCCGCCCGAACTTAGACTTTCTTACTTGTTTGTTATATATTGACATTTTATTCTAAATTTCTGTATTTTATGATTGTGCCAAAACAGTATGAATTGTGCCAAAAGTGCCTCTGCGAATGAAAGTGCCAAAAATGGCACTATTGTGCCTACTTTTCCATCACTGCCTGAAATAGTCAACATTGTGGCAAGGCGAACATACACACACAGCGGCCGAGGTATTCCTGGGACAAATACTGGATATTGAGAACGGAAAGGTGCCAGTCAACGAGAGATTAAGACGAATGTAATTGCCTGATAAGTTTGTAACTTAGAAACATCGAAAGGAGAACTTATCGAAAGAATGTTTCTTAATTTTTGAACTCGATTGATCTTCCAGGGATGACGGCACATACTGAAATTGAAAATAGGTGTGTCAATTATCATGTTGCGGAATATTAATCAGCCAAAACTCTGCAACTGCACGCAACTAGCGGTAACGACATTGACATAGTATATACAGTAATAAACCTTTTCGCAGTTTTTCACCATTTGGTCCCCGAGGAGTACTTAGCGAGCGAGCGATTAAGTGAACAATGATTTTTTGATGTTTTAAATAATTTTTATCATTGCTATGGCACAAAAAAGAAAATATTCAGAAAGATGTAAGTATAAATTTATTTGATTTTTGCATTCAGATAAGTATATGTGTAATTCGATGGATGTATATTATTTCGCAGGGTCAGAAGAGCAAACGGATTCTTTTATAGATGTCAGGATGGAACATTCTCCTTTTCTGTCGCAAATTTATTATATTGTTAAATAGTCCCAAAGCTACCGCATAATTATTCATTTTATATATATATTTATTAAAAGCAACAATTCCAAAACAAACAATTTAGGTTGTCGAACGAACTCACACAGTTTCAGCAGCTGTTTTCCTAAATTCCCAGTGGAATATTAGTTTAGGTACTAAGTATAATATTCATCTTTAATGTATGCTGATATTCATGCGTAATGAAGAATAATATCAATAGTTAAGTACATAAATAACGCTTGTGTTTTATAAACTGGAAAACTCAAATCGTAATTATAGCATTGAATGGAGTTTTCTTAAATGTAAGTTTAAAATAAAAAAAGTCCATTGTAAGATTAAATTATTTATGAAAACCGTAAATTTTGTGAATTTATCAAGCCAAATTCTAACTTTCCGAATATATGTAAGTCTTTATTAAAAAACAAAAACAAGGTTTGTATAGCTATACAGATCCCAATGACTGCCAGCACATCCGCCCAGACAGT
>NW_016157785.1:186857-190604 GCF_001687245.7 Rhagoletis zephyria | reverse complement strand
TGCTGTGAAATAGGAGTATAAGCTTTTGTGCAATATGTTTATTTGTATATGCATATGAAGCACATTTAACTGATGAAAACATAAATTGTTTTTAAGTTGGATGTTTACATAAATCTCATAGTAGTTTTATTTTAATTTTGATTCCTTTTGCATTTTTTATAGAGCTAAATAGCACATAAATTACGTTATTCACGTAGATGTATTAATATTTCGTTCAATATTTCGTTTAAACTGCAGATTTCCTGCAAATACATTAGAATTTACAAAGGGAATATCACTACTAGATGCCTACTTTGCGTACTTTTCTACTACCATTTTCGTAACAAGGGATTGCATTCTTCCCCTTTCTCTGTCCTTCGTAAATGCGACCTTTTGTAAGGGAGTGTCAAACCGCGGCTGCGCTAACCTTGTATTAGTTGCGTTCCCCAACTTGTCTGGGTTAAAACCTGTAAAACTGTCAAAAGACAAAAGAAGCCAGAGAACCGTGTACGGGAACGCTTTCTGGCAAATTCCTCTAAATTCTTGCAACTTGCGAGTTAGGGAACGCAAGTACTATTGAATCATGCTGCCAATATAGAAGTATTACCTATATCTGTTTATATTTGGGTCTTAAAAGGAAAATTGTTATCTTAGGGAAGTGTTGTACAATACTGAAGCAAACTTTTTTTAAATGCGTTGTAATTGAAACGTTTTAAATCTTTATATATATTGCTTCTCCGTTTCTGTTTTAAAAACCAATTTCATACTATGATAAAATATTAGCTGTTAAGTATACAAACATATATTCCATTTATAAAGTTTTTATACACAAATATAACAAAACAGAATATAATTTGTAATGCAGATTAAAAATCCATGGAAAGTATGCCTTTGGAATCAAAGGAAATGATCATTTTAACATTCCTCCAAATTCCACCGTCGAATACATAGTCAAGCTGATTGATTGTGAAAAGGTATATATGTATATACATATACATACAGTCAATCAATAAAGTTTAGGTACAGCGATTTTTTTTGCAATACGGGCAACTGTTTTTTAATTATTTTTTCGCAATTTTTTTATAAAAATATGGTTAATTCTACAATAATAATTATAAGCTAGTTCGGGTCGACAGATTAGATAAGAAAGGTGGTGGAGTTGCGACATATTGCAAGAAATATCTAAAAACGCCTAATCTCGCAATCGGTTGGTTATACCACTGAGTATTTGCTAGATGAGGTACCTAATTCTTCTTCAAAGGTCATTATGTCGTGTGTGTATAACCCTCCCAAGTGTTGTAGCATGAATGTTGTTGTTTTGTTAATTTGCTGTGTAGTGATTTATATAGCTCCCGTTTGTTATATGCTGTGTCTACACCTTTTCAAGTTTGTAATGAGAAAATACAAATTGATAATGAGAAATGAAAATTCATATTGAGAAAATACAAATTGATAATGAGAAATGTGAACTCATATTGAGAAAGTACAAATTGATAATGAGAAATGTAAATTCATATTGAGAATATATAATCTGATAATGAGAAATGTAAATTGATGTTGAGAAAATACAAATTGATAATGAGAAATATAAATTCATATTGAGAAAATACAAATTGATAATGAGAAATGTAAATTCATATTGAGTAAATATAAATTGATAATGAGAAAACATAAATTCATAATGAGAAAATACGTACACTCAGGCCTATCGCTGGGTGTTAGCGAAGATACGGAAGCAAAACCAAGAGGTGTAAGCGACCGAAAAAGCTGACTGAAGACAACGTGATGACTATGTTATCGTGGCTTGAAGGTGACTGCAGTTTTACCCTTGGACAATTAAAAAGAAAAGAACAAAACCAGTTTAATGTACATAGAATTGAGCACCACAGACGTGGCAAATTATTTCGAGGGCAATCTGTACAGTTGCAAAAAAGTCCATACGCAACCAATAACCATGAACTCGCAGGATAGCAAATTGAAACGAGCCCAAAGTGGTAAACAAATAGCATGGAAGGATGAAACAAATTTTAATCTGTTTTGCCGAATGTCACGTTGCCGATAAAAAAAATTGGCCACCGCGCCACTCTACAGCTCCCTGCTTCCAGAGGGACAAACGTCCACTTTATTAATGCAATAACCACAGCTGAAGTGTTACACATAAAAAGGCAAACGGGGGCGCTCACACACAGCGGGGGTGTAAATGCGTTGTCCAACTGTAATTTCGGGTTGTATATATTATAAATTTTTTTGGCAGTCTCCCTTGATGCTTGCTTTAATTCACCTAATATCGCGACATTAGCTCGCAGACTCCAGAGTAATGTACTTGTAGCTCTTCAGTGATATAATTTTTTATGTTCTCATTATCAGTTTACATTTTCTCATTACGAATTTACGTTTTCTCATTATCAATTTAGATATTCTCATTATGAACTTACATTCCTCATTATCAATTTATGTATTTTCAATATGAATTTATATTTCCCATTATCAATTTTTATTTTCTCATTATGATTTTATATTTCTCATTACCAACTTACATATTCTCAATATAAATTTACATTTCTCATTATAAAGTTGTTCTTTCTCAATATGAATTTACGCTTCTCATTATCAATTTGGGATTTCTCAATATGAATTTACATTTTCTCATTATAAACTTGAAAAGGTGTACTGTTGGTCTATCCATTGTAAATCTGTGTATACCTACAAGNTTTACCCCCGAGGAGTACTCAAAAAGGTTTATTACTGTATATACTGTGGACATTGATGAAGAACGTAGTGTAAGCACACAAATACACAATTTCAATTTAAAAGATTGCAATTCCCAATTCGATTGGCATTCGGAATCGCAATCAATAATGCCCAAGGTCAACCTTTGGAAAAGTGTGGTTTAGATTTAGATGCGGATTGCTTCTCAGATGTTGCATGTTCCCGTGTCGGCAAACCAGATATCCTTGATATCCATGGAGAACTTATATGAAACGTATGCTTTGTTTCGTTAATCATTTATCATCTATGTAACAGGAATATGCCACAGCAAAGCGTGGAAGGATGGAGCTAGTAGATATATAAATACATTTTTATTCAATCTCTGTATACGTATGCGTATAAAGAAGAACACAGTAAAACCCGTTTAAGTACATCACGAAAAATGTCAGCTTTTTGAGGTACTTAGGCGGGTTGGGTACTTAAAAGAACCCGCATAAGTACCTCGATGCGGGTACTTACGCGAACATAATTATTGATGTAGTTACATATTTTTGTTAACTTACATAGATATGTAAATCCTTGAATAAAACATGAACATTTAATGAAGTAATAGTGTAGTTTAAAAACAAAACCATAGCATTATTTAAGATTTTTCAATTAAAGAAAAAAATTCACCAAAATTTTAAATGTTTTTTCTCAGAAGTGTTTTTTGAGTATACAGTCCTATAGCTCATTAAATTTTAGTGTAATAATGTGTAAGTTTCAAGTGGCTAAAAATTACCGTTGATTTTTTATAATTTTTTTGCCGAAGATGTGTAACGTTGCCACTGAATTTAAAAATATGTAAATATTTTAAAGAATTTTAAAAGAGCACTTAAAAGGTGAAAATTATCGGTAAAATGGTAAATGGGGGACGAAAAATTTAGGTACTTAGGCGGGTTGGGTAAATAAGCGGGGAGGTACTTAAGAGAGGGATTTTCGTTAGCTTACATTCAAAAATTCACATTGCCCAAAAATGTTGGTTACTTAAGCGGGTTAGGTACTTAAGCGGGGGGGCGG
>NW_016157785.1:184327-186810 GCF_001687245.7 Rhagoletis zephyria | reverse complement strand
GGGGGTACTTAAGAGGGTTTCACTGCATACTAAAATTTGTGAAATAAAAAACAACACACAAATATTTGTTTCGTGTTGCATTTCGAGCAAATTAGATGTGGTATCAGCATACATATAATAAAATTATAGATGATATTCAATAAAATAACATTACGATAAGATTTCCCTACTTCATCTATTCAGCTTTAAATCTCTAAACACAAAAACATGTAAATATTGACGCGATAAATACTGAACATGTAGCATTCCCGCGGTGGTTTTGGGGGGATAGATCCCCTCCTTCTTCATTGAAATGAAACTGTTTATTTTTGAATTAATAACACAATACTATTTTACCCTTCCGATTTATAATTTTTTATTTCAGACTGATGACAAATTATCTTTTAATGAATATATAAAATTATCGGTTGGTGGGTTATGTATTTGAATATTTGCGAAATACACTATGCCATTTTGCTTAGTTCCCCACAGTGTTGGGAAATAATCTATAATCTATACAAAAACTGTACTTTTCGATTGTAAATTGTATCGACTTTTTACTTTGCTCATATGCATGCATGCATACATAGATTCCATTCAAGACCAATGCTTTGATGGTATTCACAGGAAACTTTATGTAGGTACATTTACATATTTTACACTTTTAACATAAATGTCAAGGCAGATATTTTAAGATACACTTCTTAACAAACAATTTTTTTTAAGTTATTATGAATGGATAAAAGAGGCATCTTCTTTGAATTCAGTACTAAAATTTGACATTTCAAGAGCTTATCAAAACTTTATACATGTTAACTAGACTGGCTATTTATCTTAAAATTATATAATTTTAATTATTTGTTTATAAAAATGCAGTTTACACTTTAACAAAACCCGTATAAATCCAAAGTTTAATCTTTGCGCAACATTAAACAAATCAACAAACTTTCGTAAAGCTTTTTAATTAGATTTCCTATAAACACATATTTTGAGTATGCAGTTTTGTAGCCCGATCAATTCATATAAAGCGAAAGTTTAAAATATATAGCTGCGACTTATCGTTGATTTTTAATATTTTTTTTTTTTTTGATGAAGGCGCTGCTCATTTTCTTCATTAAAAAAATCGTCGCACATACTTAGATAATATGGAAGAAAATTACCGACATCGTCAAAAATATGCCATACATCAACTGTAAATCACAGCTACTTTAAATTTGCACTTTATTAGACTAAAATTGAATGAGCTAAAAAACTGCAAAATATTAAGAGATAAAATTGGAATAAAAAGTTCGAAATTTTTACGAAAGTTTGTCGATTTTTTTTAATGTTGTTCAAAGATCGAACTTATTTTCATTGTGCCATTGTGTGTCACAAATTTAAGTTATCGATGGAAATTTTTTTTCATTCATTGAAGTTTTTTTAGTAATCGCTTGCGCTTGCTGCGTTTACTCGAGTTAACGTTAAGTGCTTTTTAAATTATTTCGTCACTCAAGTAATGAAGACTGCCGAAAATCTTTTTGTGCAAGGTTGCTACCTATTATAAAATTTTAATTTTATTGAATTGATAAGATAAATTAAATATTGCGGTATCAAACTTAAGTTTACTGCAGAAAATATTTTTGAGAAGGGTTGCCATATGTTTGAAAACATTTATTCAATTAAATTGATAAGATAGGTAAATATTGAATTAAAACGCCTTTAAAGAAAGTGCGCGATATTTAGACTCGAGTTATATCATTGAAAATTAAATTTCCAAGAGAATGTCGATACTTTACCTAATTTCTAAATACCTTCATTTATAAAAAATAAAGAATGCTTCATAAATCGAAAATTTGTTTAAAAATTGCACTTCATAAAGCTTCTTAAATCTATTGTATTTGTTATGAATGAGGTCATAACAGCTTTGGGAACCATACAAAAATATTTTTAAGGCACAGTGAAGTACGGCGGGTATTTGTTTGTGAAAAACAATTTTTCAAGGAATCAAAGCGAATTCATATAAGGTGGTGTTCAAGAATGATGACATTTTTAGAGTAAAAGTAATCAAAGCAGAATAAGAGTAAAAAGAAACTTAGTAAACAAAAGAAACAATTTTCTTAATATTACATTTATACAAAATATGGTTTAATTGTGTTGAATTTTAAAACCATATTATTTATTAAAGAAATTAATACTGCAACTAGGGTTGGCAGATTTATTTATTTGCGAAATCAATACGTTAGACTTGTTCGTGCTAAAATAATCAGTACTTTTCAATACATTTTTATTCAAAGCAAAATTATGAATGTAAGTAACAGATAATACTTTAGCAATAATTTGGTACGTAACACGTAACGTACGTAGTTTTTAACAGTAATTTGGTACGTAAATAAAATATAGTTTATAAAAAGTAAGTGTTACTAATTTGGAGTGCAATGGGGTATAGTCGTTGCCCTGGGTATGCAGTTACAGTTGCATGGCTATACTCAATCCCGACTCTTGCGTCCTCGTTCGCGCACTCTGGG
>NW_016157785.1:173614-182725 GCF_001687245.7 Rhagoletis zephyria | reverse complement strand
CAAGACGAAGTATCTCCTGTCATCAAACAAACAGTCAGCACATTCGCGCCTTGGCACCCAAGTTACTTTTGACAGTTATTATTTCGAGAAAGTAGAGAATTTCGTTTACTTNCGCCTTGGCACCCACGTCACTGTTGACAGTTACAATTTCGAGAAAGTAGAGAATTTCGTTTACTTGGGAACCAGCATTAACACCGATAATAATATCAGCATTGAAATCCAACATAGAATCACTCTTGCCAACAAGTGCTACTTTGGACTGAGTAGGCAATTCAGGAGTCCTCTCTCGACGTAAGAAAACCACGCTCTATAAGTCACTCATCATGCCCGTGTTGGTATATGGCGCAGAAGCATGGACAATGACAATATCCGAAGAGGCGGCTCTTGGAGTGTTTGAAAGAAAGATTTTGCGGAAGATTTACGGGCCTTTACGCGTTGGCGACGGCGAGTACCGCAGACGATAGAACGATGAGCTGTATGAGCTTTACAACGTTATGGACATAGCGAATTAAAATAGAGCGGCTCCGCTGGCTTGGTCATGTCGTTCGAATGGACACCGACGCTCCAGCTCTGAAAGTATTCAACTCGAGACCCGCTGGTGGTAGCAGAGGAAGAGGGAGGCCTCCACTGCGATGGAAAGATCAGGTGGAGAAGGACTTGGCTTCACTTGGTGTTTCCAATTGGCTCAGTTGGTACAGAGGAGAAACGACTGGCGTGCTTTGCTGAACTTCGCCAAAATCGCTTAGGCGGTTACAGCGCCAAAAAAGAAGAAGAAGGAGAGTTATTAATTTTAACATGAGTGTACACTAGGGTGGTCCAAAAAAATTTAAAGNGAAAGATCAGGTGGAGAAGGACTTGGCTTCACTTGGTGTTTCCAATTGGCTCAGTTGGTACAGAGGAGAAACGACTGGCGTGCTTTGCTGAACTTCGCCAAAATCGCTTAGGCGGTTACAGCGCCAAAAAAGAAGAAGAAGGAGAGTTATTAATTTTAACATGAGTGTACACTAGGGTGGTCCAAAAAAATTTAAAGTCTGAAATTTAATGCTCTCACCCCCTAGGATTGTTCTATACCGAAAAAAATTATACCCCTGTTTTTTTTATTTTAAAAACAAAATATACTTAGAGGTCGCTCAAAGCGCTCAAAGTTTCCCATGTATTTTGTATGGGGAAAAAAGACTTTTCGTAGAAATGGCATAAAATCCATGAAAATCAAAATTTTTCAATCTGAAAACTCTGCTTCTCTTCAGAGGACTTCAGAGAATAATGCCCAATTGTTTATTTAAACATTTTTTAATGTTAACTATTTTTTAAGGGCCTCCGAAAAATCCCAAAAAAAATCAAATATACAAAAACGCGTTAAAATTGTTTCTTACTACTTTTTCCACAATTTTTAGCACGATTTGCGATAAATAGCATACATTTAGACTTTAGATAATTGTTTCATGCAATTGCCAAATTGTTTAAACAAATCACTATAGTTTATTTAGATTTATTTATCAAAGTGAGCTACGGAGTTGCAAATTTTTCTCAATTTCTCAACTTTTCTATCCGAATGTAACCAGTTTCTAACACCAAACCATAATAAGTATTCTGCCAATTTTTTAAACAAATGAATACTGTTAATATTAAATTTGTGAAATTTATTATTATGAAAAATAAATTTATGCTATTTATCGCAAATCGTGCCAAATCTATCGCAAATCGTGCCATAAATTGTATATTTGATTTTTTGGGATTTTAGGGAAGACCCTTAAAAAATAGTTTAAATTAAAAAATGTTTAAATAAACAATTGGGCATTATTCTCTGAAGTCCTTTGAAGAGAAGCAGAGTTTTCAGATTGAAAAATTTTGATTTTCATGGATTCTATGCCATTTCTACGAAGTATTTTTTTCCCCATACAAAATACATGGGAAATTTTGAGCGCTTTGAGCGACCTCTAAATATATTTTGATTTTAAAATAAAAAACAGGGGTATACTTTTTTTCGGTATAGAATAATCCTAGGGGGTGAGAGCAGTAAATTTCCGATTTTACTTTTTCCCATACCTTTTGGACCACCCTAGTGTATACATTATTGTACACAAAAGCAAATAAATTTGAATAGCACTAATGAGAACATTTCCATTTTCGGTGTTTCAAGAATTCTTCACATTTCATTTTAAAATTAATTTTAATTGGAAGTTCACTTTCAAAAAATTTAATTAGAAGCCGGTTTATCTCTTTGCGCCAGGAAGCAAACTTTATATTCAAGATCCTCTCAGTTGCTTCGTTTGAGAGTGGTGGTGAAAAAACAAAATTACATATTTGTTAAAACTGTGGAAAAGTACCGCTATTTAAGGACTTCATTTATATTTCCTCATGGCTTAAATTAATTTTTGCAACTACGAAAAATTTTCGAAAGACTAATAATTCGCCAAAAAGTGTATCTACTTAAGTCTAAGTCTTGTATGCATAACTCTTTGACAGTGTCAGTAAATTGAGAAAAAGATTCTAAGTTATAGGCAAAAGCCATTCGAATATTCAAATTTGTTGTTGTTAAAATAAAAGTTATTTTCAAGGTAACTAACAACCCTCGACAAAACAACACCAGTCTTCTTTTTAAATAATTTAAGATCCACCATATTATCGCAACTGGTACGTAACTACGCGACGATATGCCTATAAAACAATTGATCTTTTTGTTGTATTAATTTCTTGAGCAGTTCAAGCATTATCTGAAACATGTCAACTATAATAAAATTATTTTTTTCTTACTTTTTACAGTACAGTTTAAAAAAGTTCCAACGTGAAAACCTTAAAAAAATCCTAAATTATTTACAAGTCAGTGGAATTGAAAAAATTAGGACATTAGCGTACTGATTGAAGAAATAATTAAAGTCAGTACAAGAGTTGAAAATTCAGAACTGTACTGAAAAAATCAGTGCGTCTGGCAACGGTAACTGAAACTGTTAAAACAACGGTTATAAATATTAGTGAATTTCAGTACATTTAAAGTTTCTACGGCGTGAAATTTTCAGCTGGAACAACTGATTTGAGCCGCCTCGGTAGATATATGTATATCAAATTTTTTTACGAGTGAGTGAGAAAATGAGAGTTTTTGAATTTTACTGTCCTCTTCTTACTTCAGCGAGGCATATGTGCACCGAAAGCCAAAACCAAAATACATGTAAACTTTTGTTTCTGTACAACCGCTACCACCTTGTATGACCTCGCCTTGATTAGTATAAAAACAACAATGAATAATAATAGAACTAAAAAATTACAACAAGTATATTTGAGCTAAGTGCCTAAACTCTAGTTAACAAACTTTTCAAAATTTTGCATAGATACCTTGTTTATACTTACGAGAGAGCCGCATTAGCAAAAACCCGATCTGACTCAACACATATTTCCTTCAAGCGTTTATACCGGTGTAATTTCAGCGGACTCTCTAAAACCGATTAATTAAACAAGAGTTGTTATTTTTATTCGATATTTCTTTAACAAATAACTTGCGCGGTGGACCGAAATGGAAGCGAACAAGAATTCAAATTTATTATAATAAGGATTCGATTTTAAGACGAGCTGTATAAAGAAAATCAGCTTTTTTCACTTCGCGTCAGATGATTGATGTATTTATAACTGTTTTCTAACCGATATGAGAAATAAAAAGCGATTTAAAAACAAATTCGAGTCAATACACTTTTCAATTTCTGAGCGCATTGAAAGTTGGTTTATGCCTCCGTTTTGAATCACAGCGAACTGGGTCAAAGCGCTTTATATGTCGGTATAAACAAGGTAACAGTTTGAGAATTTGATTTAGATCGTATTGGTTAAAGCATAAACAGAATTTTTAAAGAAAAATAAGGAATAAAGCTTAACTTTAAAAACATTTTGAATATTAAAACAAGTTAACATGCGAGCACTTGTTTGAGTCACTGTACATACATATATACACATAGTAGCCACGATTGAGAGAATACAAAGGTTGCGCCGATCTCGGACCGCTATTCCTCTCTTAACGAATTTGACAGAATCGTTGTTTGCATGACGTCACACTGGTGCAACTTGTTTACGTTTTCCTTGCAACATTTTTTCTTCTTCTTCTATTCTTGCTCACGTTTTGGCATTTCTCTCTCGCAATTGCACCAGTGTGACGTCACACAAAAGCTATTCTCAAAAATCCTCTCTGATCGGCGCAATCTTGTATTCTATCATTCTTGCATAGTAGCTGTACCCTGCCACGTTTTGCTGTGGCATATTCCTGTTATATGGATGATAAATTACTAACGAAACAAAGCATACGTCTCATATGTATTTGGTTATGTAATCAGTACTTGTGTGCACACAATATTTGTTGTTTTTCCATTGTCTGCATATATATCAAGGAAATCTGGTTTGCCGACACAGGAACACGCAACACTGAGAAGCAATCCTCATCTAAATCTAAACCATACTTTTCCAAAGTTCGACCTGGAGCATTATTGTTTGTGATTCCGAATGTAAATCTAATTGGGAATTGCAATCTTTTAATTTGAAATGGTGTATCGGTCGGAATCATGGGAATTCTTCGCCTTTGAAAGGCCACGTTAAAATCTTTACTTACACTACTTTCTTCATCAATTTCTTAAATGTGTGTCACGTGCTGTTACAAAGTTTTGGCTGAATAATATTCCGCAACATGATAACTTTCACACCTATTTTCAATTTCAGTATGTGGGGTCTCCCTGGAAAATCGATCGAGTTCAAAATATTCGTTGGGTGGTCTTTTCCAAAACAATGTTTATCGACGTATATGCTATTTCTTCACGTTGAATGCTGGATTGAATAACATTAGTGGTATTCATCAAAGTTAGCTAGTGGCCTGGCAGTCTGGTAAAAGAGCAGATCAGCTCAAGCAACGACTGTTGTCAATACCACTATTATTTACTTGATAGATATCCTTATTCTTCGCAGCAAGAATAGCCCGTTAACTGAGCCAATCGTGATTCCTATAATTATATTTCTTAATAAAGAAACATTCTTTCGATCAGATCTCCTTTCGATGTTCCTAAGTTACAAAAATTATCAGGCCATAAAATTCCTCTTAATCTCTCATTGACTGGCAGCTTTCCGTTCCCAATGTCCAGTAATTGTCGCGAGAATACTTCGGCTGCAGTGTATGTATGTTCGTCTTGTCGCAATGTTGACTATTTCAGGCAAGCGTTTATCTCGTTCGCTAGTGTTAATCGAGAAAATAAAGACAATGTTTGCGTAAAATCTCCTGCGAGCAATATCAATGTATTCCCGAATGGTTGAACGTTTCCACGCAAATCTCGCAACAATCGATCTTGGACCTCAAGCAATTTTTTATGTGCCATGGTGCACTCATCCCAAACAATGAGTTTAAATTTTGGTAATACTTTTTCCATACCGGATGCTCTGGAAATATTGCACGTGGGAGTTTCGATGATATATATGTTCAATGGCAGCTCAAGAGCTGAATTGGCAATGCTTCCACCTGGTTACAATGTCGCAGCAATTCCAGACGAAGCGATAGCTACGGTAATGTAATTTTTTGATCAGACCGTTGCCAGAATCCATATGATAAGGAATATTTTCCTAGTTCCTCCTGCCGCATCCACGAAGATGGTCCCCCAACTCCGTCATTTATCATTTTTATCTTCTTCTACATTGGCTTTGTAACCGCCTAAGCCATTTTGGCCGAGCTCGACAAAGAACACCAGTCATTTCACTCTGTGCCAACTTGTCTCCATTGCAGTGGGGGCTTCCTATTCCCCTGCTACCACCAGCGGATTGCGATTTGAATTCTTTCACACCTGGAGCTTCGGTTCCTATTGGAACGACATGTCTAAGCCAGCCGAGCCGCTGTATTTTCATTCGCTTCACTATGTACATTTCGTTGGTTCCATCGTCTATAGTAATTTCCGTCGCCCACGCGTAGAAGCCTGTAAGTTCCGTAAGATCTTTCTCTCGAATACTCCAAGAGCCGTTTCATCGAATGTTGTCATTGTACAAGCTTCTGCGCCATATAACAGCTCGGGCATGATGAGTGACTTATAGAGTGCGGTTTTTGTACGTCGAGGAAGGACTTTACTCTTGAATTGCCTACTCAGTCCAAAGTAGCCCTCGTTGGCAAGAGTGATTCTTCGTGGGTTTTCCATGCTGATATATGGAAATATGGATTTTAAGCTCGGTGGGAAGTTCGCAAAAATAAGGGCAGATTGAAACGTGGTCACCAACAATTTATGTGTGCTAAAAAAGCAGTGAAATATGAGCTCCGCATGAAATATTTGGTGGTGTTGTTGCAATTTCAATACTAAAGCTAAGCACGATTGAGAGAATACAANTTCCTTGCAACATTTTTTCTTCTTCTTCCATTCTTGCTCACGTTTTGGCATTTCTCTCTCGCAATTGCACCAGTGTGACGTCACACAAAAGTTATTCTCAAAAATCCTCTCTGATCGGCGCAATCTTGTATTCTATCATTCTTGAAAGCTAAGCGTACACGGTAGAGAAATCTCTCGAGAGTTTCACTGAAATAAAAATCTCTTCTCTCAATTAAGTTTACACGGTAGAGCATTTCTGGGAGATATTCACTCCAGCTAGAGAAAAAATAGAGAAATCTCAACTTTTATCTATCACGTATGCAACAAGCTGTGTACACGGTAGACAATAGTTACCTCTCGCCTAGAATTAGTTTTCTATCTCAAATTGTTGTCAACGCTTGTTGCATGTATATATGTATTTATATCGAAGCCACGATGTAGAAAATATAGTTGGCGCCATCAGCGGAGCGCTAACCCTTCGTCGATTTGACAGCATGCACCTATTTTCTGACGTCATAAAATACATTTTCGCAATACGGAAAAGAAGTAAATTTTCAAATTGTACTTATTTGCCGAAAAAATTGTACCTAGAAGTAGACAAATGTACCTAAAAATTAAACATGGCAACCTCTATCTTCACATTAAACAATCTTTAATATTTAAAATTAATAAAATTAATTAAAATTTAAAGGAGTTTCTCCGAGTAGTTCCAGCCAAACTACTATGTATATGGGGCGTTCCATATTAAAATGGACAGGGTTCACACTTCAAGATTTTGATTTGTTTAAATTTTTAGGGTTGATGCATAAACACAAATAATAAATAAATATGAAATTTGAGCTTGATGAATACATTTTTCAAAACTTTACAGCATAAAAACAAAAACAAGTCGATTTAATAGTTTTCCAAATATCTCGAGAACGGGGCGAGGAAAAAATTTATTATACTAAAATTTAATGGGCTACAAAACTGCATACTCACAAAAATTCTTAAATACATTAAAAACTATTTTAAATTTGTAACATACTTATTTTACTCAACTTCGGTGTAAAAAAAAATTCATAACTCAAATTATTGTAGATTGCTCCCCATAATACTATACTTAAATATTGCACAATAGTCAGAGCAACCATTGTATTTTTTTTAAATTTTTTTTTGGGATGGCATATTTTCAAAAACTAATTTTATTTTATCAAAAAATGTGTATGTGAAGAAATTTTTAAGAAAAAAAAGTTTTAAAAGTATTTCTTTTCATAGAGAATTTTGATGTGTGTATGTGTGATTTTTTTAAATTTTTTTCTCGCCCCGTTCTCGAGATATTTGGAAAACTATTAGGTTAGTTAGGTTAAACGGGCAGCTCTGCAAAGAGTTCACTCGGAGGCCGCGAAGGCCCGTTTTGATGCCCATGGGGGTTACCCCAACCCTATCCCTGCATGTCTTAGAACCATTTTGGTTTTCTGGCGAATCCCAGCAGTCCTTCCAGAGGAGCTTTCCCCAAGAAATCTAGATTCTCGAAGAAATGGTCCCCAAGAAACTTGAGGCGTTTTCCTCGCAGTGCTGGACACTCGCAAAGGAAGTGCTGGACGGATACTAACGCCTCCTCATCCCTGCAGCTTCTACAGAAATCGTTGTGCGGGCCTCCGAACCTGACAGCCATGTGGCCAATGGTCCAGTGTCCAGTGTTTGTTTTTGTTTTTGTGCTATAAAGTTTTTAAAAATGGATTAATCAAGCTCAAATTTCATATTTATTTATTATTTATGTTTATGCATCAGCCCTAAAAATTTGAGACAAATCAAACACATGAAGTGTGAACCCGGTCCTGTACCGTGTACACTTAGCTTTACGTAGACTTTGTAGGTGAATCTCTCGTAGAGCTCTATTGAGTGTTTAAGCTAAGTGTACACGGTAGAGAAAAAACGCGATATTTAGACAAAAATCTCGCTAGAGACATGTAAACACTCAATAGAGCTCTACGGGAGGCTCACCTACAAGGTCTACTTGTGAGTTATTTAGCGAGACTGCCGTGTACACAGTCCAACGAAGCTAGATCGAAAACTCTACGACAACTCTACGCTCTATTTAGCAAGCTAAATAGACTTTTTGCTCTACGGAGACGTATGGTAAAGTCTTGACAAAGAATTTCATTACAGATTGTTTAATTTTTAAATGGCTACGACATTAATTTGTACATTCGATACAAGCACACCATATTAGGTACATTTAGAACATAACCAAATGATGTATCGGGAATCATTTTCTTATTCTCATTGGCATTTCAATGGCTTTTCCAATAGCCTGACAAGAGTCGTGGCTTGAGTTATCTATGGAGACGTATAGTAAAGTCTTGACTTCATTACAGATTGTTAAATTTTGAAATGGCTACGACATTAAATCGTATATGGGTGTTTCCAGCGGAAGGTCCACCACGACAAAAAAAAAATAAAAGTTTTATATCTAACGTATTTACGGGCCGATTTGTCTGCTTTTTAAAGTATATACTGTCTATGTAAGTAGAATCATGTTTGCATAAAATGGTCTTCCTAGGTGGTGCCAAGGTCGAGATATTTCGAAAAACCGTATTTATGGTCCGATTTGGTTCGAATTTGGCGTATGTGGTTGAAACATAATAAATCATAGATTTTTAATAAATTGACCCTGAATTGGCGCTGAAGTCAAAATATAAAGTATATTCTACATAAAATACAAGTTTTATTTGCGTTAAAAATTCATTTAAAAGCAATATTAACAAAAATATAACGATGGAAATTTATGTCACGTGACGCCACGTCACGTCACGTCTCA
>NW_016157785.1:153594-171726 GCF_001687245.7 Rhagoletis zephyria | reverse complement strand
AGAAAAGTTGGCAGAAAATCCGCTTTTTTATCGACAAATTTTGTTCAGCGATGAGGCTCATTTCTGGTTGAATGGCTTCGTAAATAAGCAAAATTGCCGCATTTGGAGTGAAGAGCAACCAGAAGCCGTTCAAGAACTGCCCATGCATCCCGAAAAATGCACTGTTTGGTGTGGTTTGTACGCTGGTGGAATCATTGGACCGTATTTTTTCAAAGATGCTGTTGGACGCAACGTTACGGTGAATGGCGATCGCTATCGTTCGATGCTAACAAACTTTTTGTTGCCAAAAATGGAAGAACTGAACTTGGTTGACATGTGGTTTCAACAAGATGGCGCTACATGCCACACAGCTCGCGATTCTATGGCCATTTTGAGGGAAAACTTCGGAGAACAATTCATCTCAAGAAATGGACCGGTAAGTTGGCCACCAAGATCATGCGATTTGACGCCTTTAGACTATTTTTTGTGGGGCTACGTCAAGTCTAAAGTCTACAGAAATAAGCCAGCAACTATTCCAGCTTTGGAAGACAACATTTCCGAAGAAATTCGGGCTATTCCGGCCGAAATGCTCGAAAAAGTTGCCCAAAATTGGACTTTCCGAATGGACCACCTAAGACGCAGCCGCGGTCAACATTTAAATGAAATTATCTTCAAAAAGTAAATGTCATGGACCAATCTAACGTTTCAAATAAAGAACCGATGAGATTTTCCAAATTTTATGCGTTTTTTTTAAAAAAAAAGGTATCAAGCTCTTAAAAAATCACCCGTTATTAGAACACATTTTTCAAACCAGTCACAGAAGAAAGACTAAAATAAATTACAAAAACTAAAATCGAAAATCGCTGATGACGTCACATGCTCTCCAAATGAAGAATTCTATGGAAAATAACGGGGTTTAAACAATGACCTTTTCATGATGCTAGATTGTGAAGATGAAAGGCAGGAGGATACATCCGACATTTGCAGCCCCGATACAATTTTCAGTTATGGCACCGCAAAAAAAATATAACTGAAAGTCCTCTCAACAGGTGCAGCGTCAATCGAAGAGAATTTACAATTTACAAGTTTCAAGTTATTCGTCTTGAGCGAGTAACGTATGCGGAATGAAATACGAACTGATGCAGTAAATAGAAACAGCTATACTTTCGGATGTAACAAATACTGTTTTCCCACTCACATAGATATTTTCGAAATTTTCAAGAAACATTTTAATTTTTTTAGCCATTTAGACGATAATTAGTTCAGAGGTATATTTAGGTGTCCTTTTATGGGTGCCCAATGAAAAATATTTCCCTAATCCGTGGTACAAAACTAAAATGAATGTGGTGCAAGCAAATTTTGGGAAAGCGCTCATAGCTTTTAATTTTCCTTTTCAACGTTTAAAAAAATGTTGGGTAGGGTGGTTAGCACATATATCGCAATATCACTGACTCTTGCATAGTGTCTAATGTTTTTTTGCTTGCTTTGCACTTTATTGCCATTAAACGCTGTGATTTTGCAGAGAGATCAAGCAATTTATGATTCTTATTACGGTCTCATTTCGCTGCTATGTGAAACATTTTTTTCGCACTCGTTTTCCTTCTAGTGTTTTCCTGTTCTTTAAAGCCGACATTTCCTTTGTAAATAAAGTTTTTTTTAAGTCTCATAGAGAAAAAATTAAAAAGCACGTTACACGTTACTTTTCGTGACATTGAGTTTCGGTATACAAAATTTACAAGCAAATTTTTAGAGTTCGTTCGCTTTCACCGGAATTATTTCAGCATTATCATATACAATGAGGTAATTTTAGTGTAATGTTTGTTAAGATTGCGCAGTAGATTTTGGTATCCTCAGTTTGGCTCCTGAGTTTACCAGAATTTTTTAAAATCTGCTTAGACATTGTCCGCATTTCATTCGGCATACGTTAGTTATTTAGTGGTGTAGGTTTGAGTTACGACACTTTAAGAAACAGGCTTTAACCCAATTCCAATTTTTAAATTCAAGCACTAAATAAAAAAAAAGAACATTATTAAAAATGACTACCTTTTCCATGTTTTATTTACTTAAATAACCTAATTTACCCACCTAAATTATTTCTTTAAACATACTTGACATCCGCATTCGCATTCGCATCCGCGGATGTTAGCTTTTAAACATCCGCATCCCCATTTGCATCCGCGGATGACTAAAATTCCACATTCGCAACATCCCTAATACATACATATGTACATACGTATGTATGTACTGTCTGTGCTACAAGAAAGTAGGTAGGTGAAATTTTACGAGAATTACACAGTACAACAAATTTAAGATTTCAAATATCCCCCGGGGGCTCTCAACGGTTTCTAAAGCTTTTGGGTCAGCTGAATCCGAATCTGAAGTCAGAATGTCTGAATTTTCGGGTCGCCATAGGATGTTTGTAGAGTACGTGGTTTATCGAGAAACCGGCATTGTATAAAACATGTTGTAATCTTTTTAAAATCATTGAACAAGGTTTTTGGGGTCAAGGAATTATCACTTCAAATTTGACTTTGAAATTTCGTGTGCTGAATTAAACATTAGTGAGTTTGTGGTTCGTTCAGAGGACCATAGCTTTGGACCCATTTAAAACAGACAGCTATACAGAATGACCTGTTGTAAACTAAACAGGGATGGAAGTTTGCAAGAAGTAGTAGCACCACCCACCATGCATGCCGTCTACTTTCAGAGAATATCAATTTAAAAATTAAAGCGCATTTCATTTTTCGTTCGGTACCTTGATCCACCTAACTTTAGTAATGCAGTGAGAACCATTATGATTGCAGAAAGAATTATTACTGGATGGTGCAAGGAGAAGACGTGTTTCTGTCAGAAGCCTTATTTATTCCCACAGACCTTCCATTTTAATTTAAAAGTCTTCAGTACTCTCTGAGGGTTTGCTTTGACATGTGATTATATGTCGGATGCTTCTACACCGCAACAAAAAATAAAAGTATTGTTTATAAGGAGGCCTTAAATGGAATAAGAAAAATTGTTTATATCTCCTTTAATTTATGGTTAACTTAAAAACCTTTATTACTTTTTTATATTTTTATTTGTTTAGCCCGAACGACGAAATTTGTTCCGACAGATGGCGCTGGAGTCGAGATATTCAGAGAATCCGTCCTTATCATAGACCCGGATTAACGGCTATTAACTTTTTTATAAGAAGTGCTTCTGCAAAAAAAAAAATGGACCCAAAACATAGATGACGCTAGATTCAGGATATTTAGATACCCCTCTACAAATTTACTTTTTAGATGACCTAATAAAGCCACACTCTTACTATTTGTTACTTAATATATATATATAATGTATGTAGATCTAAAGTGCGATCAACTAAAACAAAAAATGTATGGCGTATTCTTTTGCATAAATCAAATGATAGGACTTACATCCAGTTAATGCGAATAATTTTTTTTTCATGATTATATACATTAACTCAAAACAACTGTAGTACCTGTTTTTGTATTAATTGCGTTGAATCTGTACGATCTACAATCAGTTATATATGCGAGTATAGTGTGCGATATATTAAGCAACACATTGTAACAGCTTGCACAGGGCATGGTTGATGACCAACTACTAACAACTGCCGCGGACAGACAAGGGAGAGTTAGAATCCTTGTCCCGGAAAAATGATGATACAAATAAATTTTTTGCGTGCCAATAAAATTATATTGATTAAAATTTGATTTAAAAAATTAAATGAGTAAAAAATGTACCAAAACACTAATTTTTTGTGTACTATAGTGACATCTGTATGCGGTCAAATCTAAGAATAAATATTATATTATGATACCTTGACCCCAAAAACCTTTAGTTACACTTGTTCAATGAGATCTGTATGCGGTCAAATCTAAAAATAAATATTGTATTATGATTCCCTGACCCCAAAAACCTTTAGTTACACTTGTTCAATGATCTTAACAATAATACAATTTTTTTTTCTACAAACTCCAGTTGCTGGATATATCACGTACTCTACCGAAAACCTAGGGTGAGCCGAAAATTCTGACTTCAGATTCTGATTCAGCGGACCTAAAAGCTTTAGCAACCGTTGAGAAACCCCGGGGGATTTTTTGGCTGTTGTACAGTGTTATCAACAGTGCGGGGAAAAATATGCGTAAAAGAATTCGTTTTAAGCGCATCAAAAAGCTCGACAAATATGCTTAATCATTGAAGTTATATTTCAATACTAAAAACTTTTATCCAATAATATCGTAATCTTCTTCTTATTTGGCGATGTAACCGCCTAAGCGATTTTGGCCGAGTTCAACAAAGCACGCCAGTCATTTCTTTTCTGTGCCAACTGGCGCCAATTGGAAATTCCAAGTGAAGCCAAGTCCTTCTCCACCTGGTCTTTCCATNCAGTGGGGGCCTCCCTCTTCCTCTGCTACCACCAGCGGGTTCCGAGTTGAATACTTTCAGAGCTGGAGCGTCGGTGTCCATTCGAATGACATGACCAATCCAGCCAAGCCACTGTATTTTAATTCGCTGCACTATGTCCATGTCATTGTAAAGCTCATACAACTCATCGTTCCATCGTCTGCGGTACTCGCCGTCGCCAACGCGTAAAGGCCCGTAAATCTTCCGCAAAATCTTTCTTTCGAATACCCCAAGAGCCGCCTCATCCGATGATGTCATTGTCCATGCTTCTGCGCCATATACCAGCACGGGCATGATGAGTGACTTATAGAGTGTCGTTTTCGTACGTCGAGAGAGGACTTTACTATTGAGTTGCCTACTCAGCCCAAAGTAGCACTTGTTGGCAAGAGTGATTCTACGGTGGATTTCAATGCTGACATTTTTATCGGTGTTAATGCTGGTTCCCAAGTACACGAAATTCTCTACTTTCTCGAAATTATAACTGTCAAAAGTAATGTGGGTGCCAAGGCGCGAATGTGCTGACTGTTTGTTTGATGACAGGAGATACTTCGTCTTGTCCTCGTTTACCACCGACTCATTTGCTTTGCTCCCTTATCAAACTTGGAAAAGGCAGAACAGACTTCGCGGTTTTTGTTACCGATGATGTCGATGTCATCGGAATAAGCCAGCAATTGCACGCTCTTGTAGTAAATTGTTCCTGAGTGGTTCAGTTCTGCAGCTCTTATTATCTTTTCCAACATCAGATTAAAGAAGTCGCATGAAAGAGAGTTGACCTGTCTGAAGCCCCGTTTGGTAGCGAACTGCTTGGAGAGGTCTTTCCCAATTCTGACGAAGCCGGCGGTATTGCTCATCGTCATTTTACACAGCCGTATGAGTTTGGCAGGAATGCCAAATTCAGACATAGCGGCGTATAAGCCACTCCTTTTAGTGTTGTGGAAAACGGCTTTAAAGTAGACAAATAGGTGGTGAGTGTCGCTTCTTTTCTCGCCGGTCTTTTTCAAGATTTCGCGTATTGTGAATACCTGGTCTATGGTGGATTTTCCAGGCCTAAAGCCACACTGATAAGGCCCAATCAGCTCGTTGACAGTGGGCTTCAATCCTTCCCACAATACGCTCGATAACACCGGGGCCGCCTTTCTTGTGGAGTGGGCAGAGCACACATAAATTCCAGTCGTAGGGCATGCGTTCAGCTGACCATATTCTGCATAAGAGTTGATGCATGCACCTTATCAACTCCTCGCCACTGTACTGAAATAGCTCAGCTGACAGGCTGTCAGCTCCAGCTGCTTTGTTGTTTTTCAGCCGCGTTATTGCTATTCGTACCTCATCATGGTCAGGCGGAGGGACATCGACTCCGTCATCATCGACTGGGGGCTCGGGTTCCTCTTCTCCACAACTTTCCGTGCTGCTACCATTCAGTAGCATGGAAAAGTGTTCCCTCCATAATATAAGTACGTTCTGAACATCGGTAACTAGGTCGCCATTGTTGTTCTTACAGGAGTACGCCCTGGTCTTGAAGCCTTTCGTAAGTCGCCTAACTCTCTGGTAAAATTTTTCGGCCTCTCTCTTACTGCGGAAAATACGCCTCGCTTCCCTCTTCAAATCCCTATAGCGGTCCCACATAGCGCGCGTTGCGCCCGAACGCAGCGTGGCCCTGTAGGCGGCATCCCTTTTCTCTACAGCTTCCTGACACTCCTCATCGTACTAGTTGTTCTTTCGGGCTCGCTGAAATCCGACTACTTCTTCGGCGGCGGTACTTAATGAGCGGGAGGTGTTGTTACACTGCTCACATATGTCAGTTTGTTGAAGAGTGCTCTCTGAGAGCAGGTGTGGGAGTCGAGTAGCGAATGCATTGGCTCTCTGTTGTTATTGTAGCTTTTCGACGTTAAACTTTCCTTGCATGTTCGGGCGCACATTGTTTTCTGCACAGAGGCGGGTGCGTATCTTGGCTACAACAAGTTGCGTAGTACGTAGGTCCAAAACACTGCCTTCCGTCTATCACAATATGGGCGACTTGGTTTCTCGTTTTCAATCCGGAGACAGCCACGTAGCTTTATGAATCTTTTTATGCTTGAACCTAGTACTACATACTATCATGTTTCGGGCTTCGGCGAAATCGTTCAGCCTCAGTCCGTTGTCGGACGTTTCGTCGCGGAGGCTGAATTTTCCGACGGTAGTTCCAAAGATTCCTTCCTTGCCCACCCTGGCATTGAAGTCGCCAAGCACGATTTGGATATCTCATAGAAGAGATCCTTAGATACCTCATCCTTCTCTTTCATCGGGGCATGGGCGCAATTTCGCTTTGATGCTGATTGTGGTTAGACGCTCGTCCACCGGGGTGAACGACAGTACTCGGCGACGGAGTCTCTCATCCGAGGCATTGTTTCGCTTCTTCACTGGAAGGGGTTTGTACGTGACGGCGTACAACCCATTGCTGGAACGGAGTGGTTTCGCAACCAAATACACGTTTATATAGCGAGCCGCTAGCTCCAATACAAACACCCGCTTGCAGCCGCATCTACTAGTGAACAGACGCTGCAGACTTCAGTGAGCCCTTAAACTGGAGTGGAGCCCTTAAACCGGAGTGGTTGCCGCATCTCGCACATGGGTTGCTCACGTTGCCCAGAGTGCGCGAACGAGGGCGCAAGGGTCGGGATCGAGTATAGCCGTGCAACTGTAACTGCATACTCAGCACAACGACTATACCCCATTGCATTCCTATCACAGTATAGAATTACACCGTTGGACAAAACGAAAAAATTTTAAGAGACATGAATGACTCAATTTACTCACGAAACTAGGGGCCAAGGGTTCAAGTAACATCTCTAGTTTTGCTTTCCGACGCGCAGTGCTTCCCTTCCATATAAAATGTGGGCCAAAATAGAATTATGGACGGCTTTAAATGTAAATTCGCTTCTTAGTAAAATTGAGGACGCTAAATTCAAAAATGCAATTTGTTTTTAGATAAATTTCATACTTGCACTGTAAATGCAGTTTGAAGTTGAAAATTTGGGTTCTTGTGGCTTTTACATAAGTAGATATATACATATAGTTAGATCTATTTTCAAAAGTGAGGTGTCAAATAACAGGGCTTGGCCTGTAGAGGTGTAATAAATTTTTTTTTATTTTTAAAAAGGGTTTCCACCTGTTACAAATTTTATTAAAATTATTAATTAAGTCAAATGAATTAGATATTACAATATGGGTATCAATTAAACTAGTTTTGAAAATACTTTACTTCTAAATGCCACATAGAAGGGTTGTCACATGTTTAAAAAATCAAATTCACTTTAATTAAAGGAAAATAGGGAAACTGAAATATGTATGTATATCAATATGAGTATCAGAAAAATGAAAAAATTTGGCATATTTAGAAAGAAATAAGTGAAGAGTAAAAACATTCCTGAGTTAATTTTCCAGTAAATTAAAAGGAATGTAATCAGAACAAATCACTGATTGACAATGTATGTATTTGTATGTAATCCTATGGTTTGACGTAATTATTATTTTAGTTTAACTAAATTCGAATTTACAAACAGGTGGCAATCCCATTCGTAATATTTTTAAGCTAAAATTTTCTTAAGCCTCTTTCGTCTGACTCCCTTATGGTGATACCTATTTATTTCAATTACCTAATTCATTTAATTCAGGTGGAATTCGATTTTTTAAACAGGTGGCAACTCGCTGCATATAGTTAATACACATTTCGATCGATACCCAACTCCTAGTAATTCATTTAACTTATAAAAAAATGTGAATCTAATTTTTTAACAATCTAATTTTTTAACAGGTGGCAAACAAATAAACTTTCTATTGTCAGGACAGGACGATTGAACGAATCGTGCAGATCTCAAGGAACTGACAAAAAAATGAAAAAATAATTTTATGCATTAGCGAAAAAACGACTACTTCAGAAAGTGCAAAAAAGTAGCAGGTTTTCATTTCTTATTTTGAAAGCTAAAAGCCCGTACTATTTAATAAAATAATAAAAAACCTATTTTTACATATATTTTTTATTCATTCCATTAAAATTTAGCATTTTTTTAAATTTTTGAGGGACACCCTGTGTTTCATTTTATTTCAAAATTTTAATTCCTGTAATTCTCTACTATGGAAGCAGGGGTGTACANTCAGTGGTTAACGCTTCTGACTTTGAACATCGAATTCGCAGGTTCGATCCCTGCTGAAGTCAAGAAAAAGAAGTCTGATGAGGAGATGTGGTGATCTCCGAAATAGTGCTATAACTTCTACCGCTTAGACTTTGTTGCTTTTTCAATTTTTCCTAATAAACAATCGTGGTACAAAGCTCAATAAAAATTTTAAAAATCAGTTAATTAATGGTTCCTCTCACAGTAAAAAATTATGAAATGAAAAATTTAAGTATGACCCCAGTTGCGGCCCTTTTTTGTGGCATCACTCACTTTTTTCGTTCAGTTTGAAATCAATAAAATTAAAATAAGTATTTATATCATTTTACGCCGCACTGCCTCAACAGTCACAATGGCTGAGTGAGCAGAGCACTGACATGCCATTCGAGAGATCCGAGTTTGGTCCTCGGCAACGGGTTTTTTTTCGTATTATTATTTTTTAATTTTTACGTTTTATTGCTTAAAAAATAAATATTTTTTTATTTCATTTAATTTTTAGAAACTACTAAAAGATAAACAAAACCACTAACTGGCCAATTCTGGCATCTGTCTTTCAACTCACTACAGTTTTTCGAAAGACAAAAGTCTTTATATTCCGGCAACTATCTTGAAAGATCTTTTCTGTATTTCGAATGAAAATGGAAAGAAAAAATTTAATAAAAAAGAACAAAAAATCCGTTGCCGAGGATCAAACTCGGATCTTTCAAATGGCACAAAAGTGCTCTGCTCACTGGGCCATTACCACTCTCACAGCAACAACAGCAACGTTATCGAAATTGGAATTTATTGGAAACAAACAAAAAATTTCACAATCATTCGTTAAAAATTTAAGTATAGGTTTTTCTTTACTTAACTTTAATATTCATTAAATACCGTTCACGAATCATTAACTGACTCTGAGAGGGAATTTTTTCAAATCGTTACTGAGGAACACCTTAAGTAATCATTAAATTATTAAGTATTTTAGCTTTCCTACCATTTCTTGTTCCATTGTGAATTTTATATTGGTGTGCTGTTTGTTGAGGTATTCCAATATCTGCTCTTTATTTTTCTTTGTTATGAGACATATGATGTCATCAACGTATCTGGCGTAGGACGTCGCTCCTAGTTGTGACGTAAGATACTCCATGCTCCTTTCTTCCAAACTCTGCATGAATACCTCTATAAGGAACACCGATGTAAGGTTGCCCATGCCTAAGGATGGCAAAAAAAATTAAATAATCGATTAATTAATCATATGATTAATCACAAGCCAAAACAAATCAATTGCAATTTATTGCAATTATTGAGAAATAATCGATTAATCGAATTTTTTAAGACACTTTCTTACAATCAGTATTCCCAAAAACAATGTTCTTTAAAAAAATTTCTATATCTCTTATTATTAGCCTTAATTAAAATAAAACGAGTATTTTTAGCGGCGATAATAATTTATTATTTAACCAAGTTTGCAAAACTAAAAGTTTGATGATGATAAGCGTTTTGTTATCAAGCGGTTGCGTTTCTCGGTGGCTGTAGCACCAGCTTTTGAAAAAAGGCGCTCAGCAGGCACCGAGGTACCAACTAAATGACAGAATTTTTTCGAAAGTCCGTAAAGTTTTGGGTAAACAGCATCGATGATATTACGCTTTAGCTCTAGGACTTGATAATTTAAATAAAAACTCATTTCATCTTGTGGGTGACCCAAATCATCATCATTTCGCCTTCGTTTGTGTACAAGAGATTTATGAGGGGCCCAAAGATCGAACTCATTTTCTGCTGAATCTAATGACGACTCGTTACCCGTTTCCATAAGATCATCTGCGCACATTATTTAATTTCGCAAGAACTTCATTACTGAAGCCAATGCTAACAAATCTTTGAAATTAATTTTTGAGAACCTCGGGTCAAGTAAAGTTGATGCAACTGAAAAAAAAGAATGTTCGATGGATGGATTTTAGACAACTACAGAATTCATATTTCTTGAAAATAATTTTACGATTATTTTACAATTAATCGATTAGTAATCGATTAATGAACACAAAACTGCGATACAATTAAATCGTAAAATTGACAAAAGTAATCGATTCATTTATATGTTGTTGTTAAACTTGAATTTTGATGCAACGTCGTTCTGAGTGTATAAGTTATCTCCACGGCAATTTCTCTGTTTCCTGTTTTTCTCGGTTAATGGTTAATGGTTAGCATTTGTCAATGGGAAGCGAAGGCTTGGCAATCCCCATAGTGAAATAATATAAAGCATCGTACAGTTTCATAAGTAAAAACACTATCAGCTGATTGCCAAAAAATGCATACAGCTGAGATCACCTGTTTTTTGGCATGTGCTATTATCTTTTACAATTTCTTTCATTTCTATTAGAATTTCTTTTATTTCTATTACAATTTATTCAAAATACACTAACACACTTAACCAAAAACACCAATACAATAACCAAAAACACACCTACAGCCTGCCAAACACACACCTACAGCCTGCCAGAAAAAACGGTAAGAAGAAGAGTTACTTTACTTATGGAACTGCACTCTGAAATAAATATAAGGTGATGTCACTTACATAACCTCACTTTTTCACATATATATCAGTGGACCCCACACCAGTTAAATGAAGCTTGCATCAATCAAATATTTTTTCCACAAACCAGTGTAATTACAGTTTCATTTTTTCGCTCAAAAGAAATTATTATTACCTAATTTTTATTTTTTCGATCAAATATATTGATTTTAATAATTATTATTCAGTTTAATTTTTCTACCTTAAAATTATTATTTGTAAAACTTAAAAGGCCACTCGGTCGTACCACACACATATGATGATGGTTAAAACTTAAAAAATAAGGACTATTGAATTTTATTTGTATTTTTTCCTTAAGTTCTGAAGTACATGTATATTAGGGTGGGTAAAAAAAAAAAATTTTTTTGATCCGACACACGAAAACTAGTTCCTAGGTACCTCTAGAAAGTACATACCAAATCTGAGCTCTTAATATTAACGGGCAGATTATGCTCATCATAGTTTTCCATTTTCAATTTAGTCTCATATAAAAATGGTCATATCTTATCACCAATAGCTCGTTAAACCAGTTGCATCATCAATATTTATAGGGAATTGAACGCTGGTCTCATATACTCTTTTCGTTAATCTAACCATTTACAAGATATTCAAGGTCAAAGATTGAAGTATTTTAAGGAAAATAACTTTTTGTTTTGAATTTTGTAACTTACTAAAAATAATTATTTTCAAACGAGTTTCAATTATTTCTATAGGGAATTAAATGCTCTACAAAAAAGGTCTCATGTAGTTAATCGATTACTCTAACCATTTAGAAGATATTCACAGTAGAACTCCAATGCCTACTGATTTTAATAGTTTTTTTAATAAATATCTCCAATTTATCCATTTTATTAATGAATTGATGAGCATAATCTCCCCGTTAATATTAAGAGCTCAGATGTGGTATGTACTTTCTAGAGGTACCTAGGAACTAGTTTTCGTGTGTCGGATCAAAAAAAACTTGATTTTTTTTGACCCACCCTAATGTGTATGCGTACTTAGTGTTTAAATATCTAAACTTTAAAGGGAATTTGATTACGACCTTTATTTTCCTTGCCATTTTAAAATTACATTTCTAAATTATATCAGTTATATTATATAATATTTATGAGTTTAAATTGTTAGACCAAAGTGCATTATCGTAGCCATCCGAGGCACTGCTCCAATAATATGTTGGATATGTATGGTATATATCTTACCCAAAATTTACTTACAAAATCACAATTATTGGAAATTATCGCTCAAGTTTTCCAAGGTATTTGAAACGAAAGGTCAAAGCAAAAGCGAAACAAAGAAACAGTGATACCTGCGAATACTTTTTTCACAAAATTGTCTGCTCCATTTATTGTTCCATTTTGCCCAGAAATGAAATTGGAATAAATAGAGTAGCCATTACAGCAACGCTGGTATGCCGAAATTGCCAAAATTACAACAACCACCCCCTAAGTGACAATACCTTATTATTATTTCACCATGCTGTACGATGATATATAAAGTGTTTCAAAACTGACGAGAACGTTCCCATTGGGAATTATATAATAACAAAACCTTATGGAACGTTCCCAGAGAGAGTAAAATGCGAACAATACTTTCGGGAACATTTCAAAGAGAACAAAATGCTAACAAATTTCTTCTGAACGTCTTGGCAAAGAATAAAACGGGAACAAAAGTCTAAGGAACATTCACTAGAAGAACAATTTGGGAGCTAAAGTTCCAGGAACTTTCTCGAAAAAGGGTGAAATCTTCTCTGAACTATCTCATAGCGTTCCATGACTTTGAAATGTTTGAACATTAAAGTCAATCAAATAAATTTAACGAAAGACTTAAGACACGAACTTTTCTTTCACAGAAAATGAAAAATTGTTTCATGAATGGACAGTTCACCATAATGATAAACGATCTGGAAGTTGAAATGGTCCAGCTTTCCTCTGGCTTAGAATTAACATCCGTGGTTCTCACTCTTTTCCTTCGAACACGCAGACGCCCCTCTCATTCTTAACGTTAAGTTTTCAAAACTTTTGTTCTCGCCTTGTTCTCTAGCAGGACGTTCCCCAGACTTTTGTTCTTTTGTGTTTTATTTTTCGCTTTGTGTATTTCGGCTGATCCTGGTGTTGATTTTTGTAAAGTAGTTACTTATTATCATTAATAGTACATATATGGCGTATGAGCAACATTCTTACCTAGTCATATTTTATAAAAACGAACTTATTATTATTATTTTTTTTAGCTCCCTACAGTTTAATACTTCTACAATCGTAAAATTATTGCTACTACCTTTAGATATGAATATATATTATAATATTTCACCATATGATATGTTAGATTCTTATAGATTTTCCCTATGTACGTTCGTTTGCGATATAAAATCGTAAATGTGCTTAATTTTTACTTCTCCACATTTTTTCGGGTGCCCGGGTGAAATCCTCAGCCCTAATATGAATGCATATATACGAAACTCTTTCGTGATACCAGATCAGTACTGTTCGTTCGATTTTGCAAAATGAGATATCAAATTAAAGGGCTTGGCCTGTGGATGAGCAATAACTTCTTATTTTTCCAAAAGGAGTTGCCATCTGATGAAAAAATTAAATTCAAATTATTTTTAAGTTAAATCAATTATTACACTATGAGTATCGATCGAAATGGTTTCGAAAATGCATTATTTCTTAATTATATGTAGGAGGGTTGCCACCTTATAACAAAGTTAGGTTCAATATAAGCAATAAATTAAACAAATTGCATCAATATGAATATAAATCAAAATTCTTTGAAGAAACTTTATTTCTAAACTTCATGTAGGAGGGTTGCCACCTGATTTTATAATTAAATTCAATTTTCGTTAAGAGTATTAAATAATTGGAATATGTATGGCAATACAAGTGTCAGACGAAGAAGGTTTAATAAACGGAGAAAAATTTAAAGGTATATCCTGATATGGATGTCAGTCGAAAGAGGTTGTTGTTTGAAAATATTTTGCAGAGGGTTGCCACCTTATAACAAAGAATATAAATCAAAATTCTTTGAAGAAACTTTATTTCTAAGCTGCATTTAGGAGGGTTGCCACCTGATTTTATAATTAAATTCAATTTTAATTAAGAGTATTAGATAATTTAAATATGTATGACAATATAGACGAAAAAGGTTTAACGAGGTTTTGGTTTAAAAATAATTTGAAGAGGATTTCAACTGTTTAAAAAATCGAATTAAGTTAAATTATCTGAAATATTGAAATATGGGCGTCAAACGAAGGAGTATTAAAAATATTTAGTATAAGCATTTATAACATTAAGTCGAAAAAGGTTTAACAAGGTTTTGGTTTTAAAATATTTTGAATAGGGTTGCCATATGTTTAAAAGGGTAAACTCAAATTATTTAATAAGTCAAAGCAATTATTAAAAATATGGGTATCAAATGAAATGGGTTTAAAAAGGCTTTTTTTCTGAACTGCATTAGGAGCCTTGTCACTTAACTTTTTTCATCTTTTTTGACTTAATTCATCAGGCATATGAAATATGTAGATATCACAATATCAGACGCAAGATATTTTTTTATTTCCTAAATATACTTATGAGGGCTGCCAGCTCTTTCAGAAGTCTTAGCTAACTTATTCACAAATTCGAACACGTAGATAGTGAGAAGACGAGCATGATAACGAAGAAGAATACTAATACGGGGACCTAGGCTAATATAAAAAGTAATACAAAATTCTGCAGTATGAAAGTAAATAAAAATGAATCCAAGTAGTGATACACGTTATGGCATATATATATTTATATAAGCTAATGGTACATATGATTGAAGTTAATGTGAATCTGCTTCTCTATTTCTAATTATTAATATTTTGCAATTCATATTGATTTATTAAATTTAATTTAATACAACCAAAACGAATATTTCATGTACCGTTTTTAACTTGAAAGTGGTGTTAAAAATATCACGTATTCTACCTTTAAGTTTAGCGGATGTGGCTTCGACACAGCCTCCAGGTCAAGACGAAGGCGCTGGACTGATACTTTTTGAGATTATATACCCCTTTAAAAGGCCTATATATCCTCTTCTCAGATCATATTCGATCTTTGAAATCGAATCAAAAATAGTCATTCAATAACTCATGAATCTACACAATCATATTTTCTGACCTAAATCGACAGGTCGCGACCTCTAAATGACCTTTAAATCTATAAAAACAGGCAAAAATATTTCTCATAAAAATGAACAAAATTAAGGGGTAGGTTCTTGAAATTACCAAAAAACAGCATTTTCGATGGGCACCCTAATACATACATATAAACATACATAGACGCATCTTGCGGGTTCGCCGTTCGCTGACGGCAGGGCTATGGCGGCGACACCAAAATTACATTTAATTGTTTATTTACTGTCTAGTGCAACGCAATGAACTGTTAATGATTATTTGTGCCCACCACCACACACAACAAAATATTCAGCTCACTTCACGCTTTTTGTTGATGTTAGTATTGCCGAGCCAAATTTTAATCACAGTAGATACATATGATTCAAAAGCCTCCACACCGCTTTAATACAAATAACTTAGGGAGAGTAACTAAAACAATACAAATTTCAGTGAAGTCAGCATTTTACATACCCTTGTATACATACCCAGCAGCCAAATTTAGAGACAGTCTAGCAAAACGTTGATCTGCACTACACATTTAGTTATTTGATTCGTTTATCCGTACAGATTAAACGAATTGAAAGCATATTGACACCGTACACATTTTGGTCTAGTGTATACAGTACACGGCTTTACGTTTTCAAAACATAAACTAAATCAGCTGTTTTCATTTAATGCAGCGATCCCTCTTCAACAAGAAGCGCAGAAGACAGGTTTAAAAGCGGTGAAGTTTTTGAAACAAATTAATTTGCAATCCAATTAATAAAAACTGTACTGGAATACTAGAATAAGCTCTATTTCACGACTCGCAGGTCTGTCAGGGGACACTCCGTAGGAAGGTGTCTCTGTCCACCTACTGTTGCATCGTATGCAAATGGAAAGAAATTAGGTTATGCATACGCCAATGATGTTGCTGTGGTTAGAGGTGATGTTGTGATTAGAGGTGCTAGCTACAACTCCGTAGGACCTTGGTTCGATCCCTGGCCGGGCAACATCTAAAATTAGAAAAAGTATTTTCTAACGGCGCACATAGGGGTATTTGATCGATCTAGGCGGTCATAAGTCTATTTCTTATACCCGAGCGCACTTGTGCACAAGGGTATTATAACTTTGTTCACATAACGGTTGTTTGTAACAGGCAAAACGAATCGAGATAGATATAGACAAATGTATACATAAATGATCAGAATGAAAAGAGAAATCGATTAAGCGGTGACTGTCTGTCCGTCCGTCCGTCCGTCCGTCTGTCCGTCCGTCCGTCTGTCCATCCGTCCGTCCGTCTGTGCACACGATAACTCGAGTAAAAATTAATAACCACGCCCACATCCCATATAACGGTAATTTCGAGAAATACGAAATCCTCGATAAATCAGTAAATATTAAAGCTAATTTATTCAAAATGATGGTTGCAACAATTCTTTGCGAGGAAATACGTTTATGATAAAATTGTGGAAAATGGGCGTGGTACCGCCCACTTATGATCACATATAAGTATATCGGTAACCGTTCTAGCAATTTGTACCAAACTCGGTATGGTTATTGTGCTTGCCACATAAAAGTAAACCATTGAAAATTGTTGAAATCGGACTAAAATTACGGACGCTTTTCATATAACGAAATTTTCAGAAATGCTTGAAATTTCAATATTTTGAAATTTAAGGACGCTAGTTTACTTAAAATTTATACGCGCCGGCTTATCTTGTAGCGGTAGCTTTCGGAAAGGTGGAAAACATATATTTAATACTTGCGCCGGGTATTTAATGTTCGGCTCCGCCCGAACTTAGACTTTCTTACTTGTTTAAACTTATCGTAGGAACAAAAAAAAATACTACCTGCCACAGTTGAATAGTTGCGGAACAATAGGCAACCCCTACCCCGAACTTATGACGCCGCTTTGACGGAGTATCTCAGTCGGAACTTGTCAGTTTGTGATAGTGCAGGTTTTATTTTACGACATTCATTGTGAAACAGTTGCGTTCAAAAGTGATTATTATTACACTGTGGAACAAATTCAGGTTAGGGAAAGTTAGGTCGATTCTGAGAGTGAGGGGTGAAAAGAGAAGGCTAAATTAGAAGACCCGTATCGCGGCGTTTGTTTATGTTAGTTCGAATTTTTTTTTAATCAACCTTCGAACTTTGCAGTCAAATGCCGATTTTCAGCATATTGTTTATATGGCTTTTTTGCTATAACTCGTCGACTAATTGATACTTTTTGAATCTCTTAAAGCCAAATTATTGCTAAGACCTGTGCAACAATTAAAATTAAAAAAAAAATTGATTTAGAAAATTTGTGTAGTGCTTATGAAGCAAAATGTTGGAATTTTTTTTTCATGCTTTTTGAACATATTTTCCACAAAACTAAGTCTTTTTTGCTTTCTGTTTATCTATAATATGCTTCTCAGTTTCTTCAATAATTTCATTTGAAAAGAAAACAATCATAATACAAAACTTGCGTTTTCCAGTTTAATATTAATTTACTTCTCTTTCTTATGAACCAATTTTTACAGTGTTGGTTTTGAAGAAACATTGAAAAAGAAATTATAAAAATATGGAAAAAACTATAATTTTAAAATGTTAGTTATGAAAAGTTTTAAGTAAAAAATTAAATAAATTAAATTAATGATTTGGCCAGTTGCCGTTTAGCAGGCGGCTGTTGATCAACGTCACTGCTGTCTCTAATACTTGGTCATCGTCATCATCATCAGAAAGGTCGATAATTTCGTCGAACAGATATTCTGGAATTTCATCTTTGTCTTCCCCTTCTTCCTCTTTTTCCTCGTCTTCCTCTTCTTTAAAGGTGTTTTTATACCACCAACAAATTTCAGTGTCAGTGAAGTCTGAAGATACAGGTAAATCCACATTTATTTTAAATAGTTTCGATTTAGCAAAATTTAATCTAAGTAATAATATCT
>NW_016157785.1:137834-151306 GCF_001687245.7 Rhagoletis zephyria | reverse complement strand
CACCATACAGTTTCGATTATAAAAAGCGGGAAAATGTGATTTTGTATTTCGAAACTGTATGGTGGAAAGTGTGTTCTAATACCTATTTGATACACAAAAAATGATCACGGCTCAACTTTTTGCTGATATATTACATACATATGTATGTTCCATTTAGTTAAACAATATAAGAATATTGTAGTATGTACCACAAAAACGTATATTTTCNCTATTAGAGATTTGGGTTGATTGTGGTTCAAAGTGTCTCTTTCACTATAAAAAAGTTTGAGAGAAAAAAAATACACTTTTTGAGAAATTAAATAAAAAAAAAATTTGCACGTTTTGTTTATTGTTAAATAAAAAATTTTAAATAATGAAAATCAATAATTATATCATTCTATCTTGAAGTGACAAGAATCGCCTGAGCGGTTGTCTGGAAATGGAAAGCATCAACGGTGTCGTAAGTATCGTATTGTTGTGTGTCGCAAACTTTAAACGCCTAAAAAATATATTAAGGGAGTTCGCAAAGTACCATCCATGTCATATTATGAATTGTTGTAGTGTTAAAAAATAGTTGGTTGTCATTTCAAGTTCTCTAAACATTTATTTAAGCTTTTAAAGTTTACGACATACAAAAATACTACACTTACGACGCCATTGTGAATGCCTCAAATGAGTTTGAAAAAATAGTAACCAGAGTTCTGCAACTTTGATTTACCGCTCCTCACGAGCATGTCTAGTACTTTCAAAGAGACACACCTTTTCATACGTACATATGTATATCTAAATGTGAAGTACAAATAGTACCATTCAATGGGGTTTCCAGATGACCTCAAAAAACTTAATTTTTAAGTTTTTGTTCAGTATACAAAATTCATGATCAATTGAACCTGCTAAAGCCTAAAATGCCATACAGCAGCTCTGGTTTGTCTTGGTTAGCTAATATTATTTTTATGCAAGAAGTATTATGCCTTTGCTGTAGATTTTCTTGAAGAAATAAATTTACAAGCATTTATTTATTGAGAATTGCAAACTGATTTAAGCAGAAGCCTAGAGAACGTGGAGAAAATATTCCGATATTTCAAATATCGAAACAAAATATTGTATTGATATCGTATCGCAACACCTGATACCGATATAAATTAACCGATATGTTAATATCGTATCGGTATCGCGCATCCCTACTACAACGAGAAACTGATGATGGTGAATTAAGAAAAAACGGTAAAGAAAACATGTTTGAGTAGTATAGTTAAAAATAATATTTTTGTAAGATGTTTGTTTTTATAAAAAGTTTAATAACTCCGTAAACTTTCATCCGATATTTGAAAATAAGCACTAGTTGTTTTCGATATTAAATTTGGTTTTACAATCAATTTAGGACTAGTACGGGTTTCTTATAAAATAGTGCGTAAAAGCCTCACCAAATTTGAAAAAAGGCGAAAAAAGTAAAAAAATGTGTTTGCTGGATAAATACACTCATATCTCTTTAGGTTTCTTTATTCACATATATATCGTCCGAATAGTTTAGTGGTTCTACATGGTAATTGTTAGTCTGGTGGCCTACCCTTAATAAGTCAACAGCGCTCAAACAACTCTAAAGGATACAAAAGAGTGCGAAACTTTGCATAAGCGGAGCTCTATTTTCTTGACCTACTGGAGCTCTGAATGCCTTAAACCTCAAAGAGGCAGGTTCTTGAACTTATGGTATATCTCACCATAAACTGATGGCTGCAAACTCGACGGAAAGGTCGGATAAGGAGTATTCTTCCCAATAGCTGAAACTAGAAATATCATTTAAGCTTATTCACCACTATATTTTATACAAGCCGTAGGTGTTGGTTATTCAGAAGGCCACTTGGTACCTAGTCAGAATATCCAACAAAAAAATTATTTATTTATTTAGGTCTTTATCGTTAGGACAACACATATCCTTCATTATAGAATGCAATTGATATGATGCCTGAACATCGAGGGTTACTTTAAAGCCAACGAATAAGGCAGCAATGACGCGACTGCTCCCATCTTTCCGGGGAAGGGCATGGTAGTTATGCCTATAACTACATGTTGGGAACAACACCATAGAAGCAGCAAACGAACGCTGGGTAAACCTTCCCTTTTATGAAACCGTTAGGTTTAAGTGGCCCTCCTGCGATAAAAAAAAAACCTATGTCTATACTCTTGGTGTTAAAACAACTCACTCTCATTCTCTTGGTGTTAAAACAGAATCCATTCTCACACAAATTCTCACAGGTTTAATCAGCGTACACGCTTAAAATTAAAAGTGAACACACCGTACCACTTACTTTCGGAGCTGAAGATGCGAAGAATCTGCCCAGCATTTAGCAGAAGACGATTACATGCACTCGGAAAACCCTCCCTACAAATCTTTGCCAAGATAGCGATAATTAGCAAGCGAACATTATCACAGTTTATTCTCTGTAATTTGTCAATTTTTGATTATTTATTAAAGGCCTGCAAATGTTGAACTATAAAACATAGGGACATGTGTCACATCATGCAAGTGTCAGTTGATATGATGTCGCTCATACATGTTTCACAATAATATATGAAGACACTGTCGAATCAAATCATGCATCAAATCTATGCATGTCAACCCAAGCAACACATGCGACATAGTCAGCATAATTAATTACATTTTATATACGGGAAGAGATTTTGTAAATTTTTTTAAGCACCTATTATAGTAAAATGCGTTAAAGGATTGTCTAATTAAAAACCTGTATATATTTTCATCCAAGGCAGGATCAAACAGTATTGAAAATATGCTCTAGAAGCACAACAGCGAACAACAGGTTAGCTAAGTAGCAACGACATGCTAAAACAGTATGCTTGAGATGGAATGACATGGAAAAGCACCTTGTTTTAGTTGACATGACATGGCAATGCATGAAATTTTTGAAAAAGACATTTTTACAGAAAATGCTGAATTTTGCAGTTCTCTATTATTTGTCAAGAACTTCCAGTTCTAGGACAGAAGTTTAAATCTATTTTCTTGATAAATTATCAAGATTGAAAATGCTATTGACAATTATAATAATTTTTTTATTAGGGTTTTTTTCTATCAATTAATTACTGCATGTGCGGTTATTCTCATTTTCGTTGTTGGTGTTTCCGACGGGGTAGGAGTATGATGTAATGTGGAACAATTTTCAGTCATCCCATGCCAAATTTGGTTTGGAGACAAACCGGTTTCGGCGTTGTGCCATTTTCAGTGTAATTTTTCGTTCGGAATGTGCCGATACTTTGACCTGCGTTTCACGGAATAATAACACCGGCACACAAAAAAAAAGTGGCAGGTGCTTTTAACCGTCCGTTTAACTCGTACAAAATTTCGAGTATTTTGCGAAAATTGCTAATTGTTTTGCTATTTTTTCGGTTTTTCATAATTTACTGTACGTCGAAATATATGTCGGTAGGTGTCGAAATACATGGCGGTAGGTGGTTCTGGTAAAATGCACGCGAATTTTTTTTTGTGCCGGAATAATCAAAACTATTTATGGACCTTACCAAAAATTACCAGATGGCCAGGATTAAAATGTGAGACGGTAGAATTCAAAATTTATCGAAAAAATTCGAAAGTTGTTTTAGAAGTGCAGCCTTTGGTGCTGCCACAGTAAATCAAATATTTCCAGTATTCGAATATGAGATGACTCTAATTTTATCGAAGTAATTTTGTAGAAGTGTCAGTAGTGCTCGAAGGGTTTTTATAATTACGCACATTTAAAACATAATTCATTTCTTTCTAGTAATGCAAATAGATCTTTACTTGCAAAAGTTACCAAAATGAAATGAAAGTTACCAAGTTAAAGTTACCAATTGTGGCAACCATGATCCTACTTTGAGCAAAACGGTATTTCTAACTTTCTGGAAAAATCAACCCGTTGAACGTAGTAACTATGTCCGAACTAGAATTCGGTCAACACATTTTCTGCAAGTGAAAGCAAGTACTGAGGTGGCAATTATGAAAAATTAAAATAGATTATATATATACATACTTGCGAAAGCATTGCACTGGGATAAATCGAGAACCAGTATTGACCTTTTTTGAGCTAGCCTTGCACTATTTCGGGACTAGTATGATTCCTGTTACGTTTATCTGGTCGTTGCCTTTGCACATACATATGTCACAAGTTGGATTGCACTGCGCGTGTCTAACAAATAAAAAAATAAAAAATAAAAATACTTACATAGATACATACATATGTATGTATCCGCATATTTGCACTATGCGTTTTATATTAATGTGATTTTCTTATTTATGGAGCTCAAAGGGCAATAATGCGAAACGCCTAGAGTAACAGTCGAAGGTATGCAGGTCTGATGATCATAATGAGAACACGTAATATTTATTTAATGCTTCACTATGGTGTAAATATCGAGTACAGAGCATGTAGGTACAAGTATATTTATATTAATGTGCACGCATAAATAAACATACATACATACATGTATGTATGTTTTCACTTGCTACCTTTACTTATTTTTTCGGGGTGCGTCCCCTGTAGCTTTCTGAATCGACCTCAATTAATTTGACACTTCAAAAAGTGAAAACAAGTGTTTCAGAAATCCTAAAGAGTATCGGCAAAACGTTCCGATTTTTTCGAATCTTCAGAGAAAGTCATATGAACTAGCTGGCGCGAACTCGTAAAGAAATTTTTGTTATGGTTTCTTTAGGAAAATTCTGAAAAAAATTATGGAAAACATTCTTCACATGGGAGCTTTAGTTTAATTTCTTCCATTATTTTCTTCTGAAACGTAAAAAATCTAAGTATGCAGAGTAAATTTAAATTTAGAAAATTCGGCGAAAAATAGGAAAGGGATATAACCTCTACCCAGCATTACAAATGACGACAATAAAACGGTCGGCGGTAAGTGAAACTGTGCAGTGTCCGCGGTAAAATCCATCCGAGTAAACACAATTTCCGCGGACGACGGCTACCATCAGATATCATTTTTATTTGGAAATTATAATTAAAGGAAAAAAAATGTTTTTCCGTATGTGCGTATATGGGCATTTCCATTTGTATGCTAAAATGTTAAAAGAAAAAATTTAAAATGTTTTTATATATTTACATGGTAATAAACCCTAGAACGCATAACCGGGTACCAACCAGACTTATACCAAGTACAAAACGATGTATTCATGTCCTGTTTTATTTGACTTCGACAGTTTAATTCAGGGACGTGAACCGGTTTTGAACCGGAAAACCGCTTTTTTCTATTAATTAACTGAACCATTTACCGAACCAGAATTTTCCACAAATGTTTGATCCGAACCGAAAGCCGAACAACTTTCTTTAAAGGTTTAAAGGTTCGTTTCAACCAATTTTCAATAGATAAATGTACCCACTTTTTTCTTTTTGTTAAACATGGTAATACCTACCATGTTTGTTTACCATGTGACAATATCAAATGTAAAGGCAACCCATCTCATTTGACAGGCACTTGACCCTTAACCTTGCGCGTTGTTGCACTTGACACTTAACCCTTTCCGGTCAAATCCGTCCCTGATGAATATAAAAATTTTGCCTCTAATTACAAGGTTCATAGAGCCTCATAATACCAAAAGTAAAAAAAAAAATATTCAAAAGTTGTTTTGGGTAGCTATTAGGGCTACCTCAAATTTGTGCAATATATTGTACAAAAGTCCGCAAAGGAGTAAAAGCACTCAAGAAAACTCAATAAATATTTCACTAAGTTTGACGGAATAAAACTTTTTTTATTTATTTCATTGAAAATGAACTTAGATATGTACAAAATAATTGATTTTACTGCAGATATGTTGGAATGAATATTTTATATCTTTTTAAGTATCTTTAGTTAAGATTTGTATTAAAAAATTTTTAATTTTCTCCATGAGATGAGAATTATATAAAGAAATTTTTAAAAATTTCAGATACAATTACAATATAAAATACAAATGACCCGTTTTAATAAACCTTCCCGGTTTTTCTGCCTTCAATAGATCAAGAAATCAAAAACCTACAATTTACTGCAACAACAGCACAAAAGCTCTTCAAAAACCACGGAAAAAACCACCCTAATTGCCTGTTCAACTGCAACCTTTGCGGACGTTTGTGCAATATATTGTACAAGACACTAACAAGCTTTCAGTGTAAATGTACAATATGTTGTACATTTTTAAATTAAATTCTAAAAATATTTTTGAAACGATTTCGATTTTGAAATTTACGTAAGCTATTCGGGACAGTCCAAAACTTCATACGTTTAATTTGTTTTCAAAAATATTAATAAGATTTTTAGTAGCACGCTGGCAATGTTACAAAAAATTACATGTACAATATATTGTACAAATACAGGGAAAGGGTTAAACTCTCGCGTTATTTTTTTTGTTTTTCGAACCGTTGCACATGGGGGTATTTGGCCGATTTAGGCGGCCAAAATTATTTTTATGAAAATTTTATTTCAAAATGTTTAGAAAAGAAGTGTTACGATGTCTAAAATTGTAAATGTTTAAAATCAAGTAAATATAGGTGGAGGACGTACAATTATTCCTCCAAAGCAACGAAAATAAAGTTGGTTAAAGTTTAACACCGATAGACTCTATGTTGCCATGGTCCGATTGTAGAAACACGCATACCTACATACGTGTTCGTCTCGGCGATGTTTATATATAGGTGAGTACATGCAAAGAGTTGCCACCTGGTAAAAACTTAAATATAGTTAAGTTAACTGAATTACTACAATATGGGTATCAATTGAAATGGTTTTGAAAGGCTACAACCTGTTTAAAAATGAAATTCAACTTTAACTAAAGGCATAACAGATAAATTGTTTTTTTTTATAATGTTGCTCAAGACTTCCTTGAGATTTAAGTTACAAAGAAAATGATGGAAATGACCAATTTTATCTTGTAATGCAATGGATAATAAATGTGTAATTGAATTCTAAAACCAAAATTTGTGTAAAAAACTATTTTAGGATGATGATGAGTGACAAGATTCTTCATCGGACCCTTCTTCATCTTCTGAAGACTCTCCAGACTTCGTGTCATCCTTAGTTGGTTCAGCTGGAAGCAACATATCGATTTCTTCCTTTGAAAAAGGTTTGGTTCCTTTTTTTGGCTTTGACCTGAAACTACTAATGAGTGGATCAGAGCTTAGGAGTAACCTGTTCAACACGGCCAGATCGCGGCTGTTGCATACCTTTGGGAATTGAAAATGTTCCTTGTAGCCATGCTACGTTACTTTAAAAAAAAACTTCTTCGTTTCCACGGGCTTTTATCNGGGAATTGAAAATGTTCCTTGTAGCCATGCTACGTTACTTTAAAAAAAAAACTTCTTCGTTTCCACGGGCTTTTATCCACCTTTGTATAAACTGTGCTTTTAGTTGTGAAAATTTGTGCTTTACATATATCTCTTATTTGTTCATCGGAGAAGGTGTCAGATGATAATATATCATTTTGAAGAAACTTTAGTTTGTTCTCAAAATTCATTGAATTTTGTCGATGCATCTTATCAAATAAATATTTTCGAGTTACTACTCTATAGCAGGAACCAGTTGGTGACTCCAAAGCAAAGGAAATACTTAAAAATGAAAAAATATGTATGGAAACGAATTTTTTTTTAGATCTATCTTAATTATTGGTCATAAAAAGCTGATCGGTAGCTATCGGAAGCTAATTTTTGTGCAGTATACTATCAAAGCTCCATTCTATAGAACGCAACTAGTAATGTAACGTGGAAATGCGTGGAAGTATAACTAAAAGCTTACGGTTTACAAAGTAATGAAAAAATAATCACTAAAAAAATGTAATATTTCCGATTACTGATATTATTACTTAGATAAAATTTTGCTAAACTATTTAAAATAAATGTAGATTTACCTGTGTCTTCAGACTTCATAACAATTTTTAATTGTATAATGACCACAATAATAATAATCACTTTTGAACGCAACTGTTTCACAATGAATGTCGTAAAATAAAACGTGCACCATCAGTAGTATTTTTTTTTTGTTCCTACGATAAGTTTAAAAAATAAACTTATGACCGCCTAGATCGATCAAATACCCCTATGTGCGTTGAACCGAACCGAAACCCCGGTTCAAAGACCAAAAAAACCGCTTTGACGAACCAATCCAACAGTGCCAAAACGGTTCGAACCGCTGAACCTAACCGACCAAATTTTTCATCCGGTTCACATCCCTGGTTTAATTCAATAAAGTACACAAAATATTATAACTTTTATTTCGGTATATTGTAAACCATTAAATCGAGTACGTATTCAATTCCCTTCCCTGTAGGGAAAACACGAACTAGTGAACCAGATTTCTAGTTCAGTACTAGTTCTTTTTTGCCAAAAACGAACCAGACCGATAGTAACTAGTTCCGCACCAGTCCAAAAGCAGTGAAATGTGGTACTTTCACTAAACTATTCTATTTTAAATTTTAAAAGCAGGGAAGGTAATCATTATGAGTAAAATAATTTAAATCAGCATTTAATCATTATTTTATGAATTATTATTGAGTTTTATTTTTTCGCTCAAACGGAAATAATTATTATTTAATTTTTAGTTTTGGGATTACAAATAATGATTATTTTATGATTTTTATTTTTTCGTGCAGAGATTATCATTAATTTTCAGTTTTATTTTTCCACTTAAAAATAATGATAATTTATAAAATTTAAAAGGCCATAAAGACGCAACCTACTGAAATTTTTACCTGAAAAGTTAGGAAAGGGATGCAACGGGGGACAATTGGCATTTCCTAGGACATCGTAATGTTAAATTCGCCAGTCGCTAGCATGCAAAAGAGAATTAACGCGTACTAGTCATGGTTCCAAACGCACTAGAACCGCACCAGTTCCGCACTAGTTCGTTTCCCTACAGGGTTATACCAGACCTGTTAAATAATGATTAATATTCTTAACGATTATTAATTAAAGCATGTTTTTTGGGATAATGATTTTTTATAATTAAATGCCGATATTACCACCTGATTAATAATTAAGTACTTAAAAAATGTTAATTAATTCATTAATTTTAATTACGTCATTACTTTATTTTTGATAATTTTCAATTATTTTTGACTTTTTTTAATTACACGATAAATATAATTATTTGATCAATCAACAAGCCAAACTATAGACAAGAATTAATTTTAAACATTAATTATTACTTTTATAAATTTAAAAAAAATAGACTGATATGTCCAAAGTTAATGAATTTAATATATTTTAATGAAAACTTTTATTTTTATTTTAGTTTACTCTAAAATGCGATAATGTATTCATTTTATTTTTAACTAGAATGTTTTCTTTTGCATATTCAATATGATGAAAAACAAGTAAGAGCAGCGCTGTCTTCGGCTATGCCGAAGGCTTCATACCTTTCATGAACATCTGAAAATTTTACTTTAACAGATTACTGTATTTGAAAAAATTTATATATTTACAGAATACATAGATAGAGGAGATACATACATATCTAAACACCAGCACCAATCTAAGTGATTTTCACTGCTCTGTGATCGGTATGTAAACCGGTAACACAATTTAATGGGTTTAGACTCCTACATCAAGGAGTCGTAATAACTGGTATCTGAACAATCAGAAGTTTAAGAGATAAAGTTTATACAGCATAGATTTTAACGATTTTCTCTGTAGACTTTGTATTATTATTTATAGAATAGCTTACGAAATTTATCTGTTTTAGCAGTCCAAATAAAGGAGTTTTACAGTAAAACCCCATATCTGAACAATCAGTTGTATGGAGGATATAAATAGGCTACAGTGACCCGCTTTTTGCTAATTTTACTATAAACTTTCTGTTGGTAATTAGTGAAAATATTGCGATATTTCATGTTTCTAGCTGCATATATGGAGAAGTTATAACAAAGAATCTCGAATCTGAACAATCAGTTGTATGGAGGATATAAATAGGCTACAGTGACCCGCTTTTTGCTAATTTTACTATAAACTTTCTGTTGGTAATTAGTGAAAATATTGCGATATTTCATGTTTCTAGCTGCATATATGGAGAAGTTATAACAAAGAATCTCGAATCTGAACAATCAGTTGTATGGGGGCTTTAGGTTATAGCGCTCCGATCTTCGCCATTTTCACTGTAAGTATTTTTTTGATAACGGATGGAAATATTGCGAAATGTTATGTTCCCAGCTGCATAAACGGAGGAGTTATAACGAAAATTCTCATAACTGAACAATCAGTTGTATTGTAGATATATGTTATAGAGACCCGATCTTTGTGCTTTCACTATAAGTATTCTGTTAACAATGAGTAAAAACGGCGCGATTTTTCATGTTCCTAGCTGCATAAATGGAGAAGTTATCGCAAAAAATCTCATATCTGAACAATCAGTTATATGGAGGCTATAGGTTATAGCGACCCGATCTTCGTCATTTTCACTGAAAGCATTCTTTTGATAATGAGTGACAACAATGCCATGTTCCTAGCTACTTAGATGCAGGAGTTATGACGAAAAATCTTATATCTGAACAATCAGTTGTATGGGAGCTATATGTTATAGTGACCCTATCTTTGTAATTTTCACTTTAAGTTTTCTCTTGATAATGGGTGGAAGTATTGCAAAATTTCATATTCCTAGCTGCATAATGAAATATCTCATATCTGAACAATCAGTTGTATAGGAGCTATATGTTATAGTGGTCCGATTCGTCCGGTTCCGACAAATGATTAATACATTATAAAATACATCCACCTGCCAAATTTCATCCGGATATCTCGAAACCTGAGAGACTAGATTGCATACAAACAGACGGACATACGGACATGGCTAAATCGACTCAGCTCGACGTTCTGATCATTTAAGTATACATTTTAATGGGTCTATCTCTTCTTATTCTGGTACTTACAAACATCGGACCGAAGTTATAATATCATTTCATGCTCATGAAAGGTATAAAAATAAAAACATAGGCGCATATTCATAGTCATATTTAGTACTCAACTAAGTCGAAACTATTCTAAGTCACAACTAAAGCTATTCATAGTCGCCTTAGTTTCGACTTTTTTGGCTAAGTACCAACTTAAAATTTAGTTTCGGCTGCAGCTGCAACTAAGTCGTAACTAGGAAGAAGTATTTTATCAAATTAGGGGAAAACAGACGAAATATGTAAAAATTAAGTTGGTAGAAGGTGAATTTGATAATATTGAATAATGTCCAATTAAAATTTACAAAGATCGATCCATTTTAATCGGAAGATGAAATTAAATGCGTTTTACAATTCGAATAAAGCTACATCACAATTTTATGATTGGAATAATTTAGATAAATTCTCAAATAATAAGTCAGTTTCCCGCTAGTCCTTTTAAAGTAAATTTGTGCATAACATTTAGATATCTACTATGTGTATGTTTCACAGCATGCTTCGATAAACATCGACTTCACATTACTGCGGTTGTTCTGGCTATTTCACACAATTAACAAGAAAATGATACCTTATTCTTTTGCATAATCATTACAAAAATTACATAAACGGATGATCAAACTTGACATTATTTAATAAAAATGTAATTTTTCCAAAATATCGTAAAGAAAAATCGATACATTTTCACACTCGTTTTGCTATATCGTAAACTAAGTCGAAACTACTTAGTAGAAGTCTGAAATGCGACTATGAATAGAGGTAAATTTTAAGTTGGTACTTAAATTTAAGTTGCAACTTTATTAGTTTCGACTTAGTTGCTGGACTATGAATACGCGCTATAGTATTTATTATACCTGAAACCTTTTACTTTTATTAACATTTAATGAAAAATTCATTTAAATTTATGTTCGAAAGTTTGGAATATTGATGTATTTATTTTTGCTTTTAATTAATACCCAAAAAATTTAACACTAATTATTGGCAAATGTAGGGCTGCTAAATAAAAATGTGTGATATATTAAAGTGTACTGAATCAAAAGTTTTTTATTGTACATTCATGAATTCATTTTATTTCTTGACTCCTAAAGTAGTGGTTTTGGTTCATAATTGGACTAGCATTTTTCTGTATATTTTGAACTAGTATGAGACTGGTATATTTCTGACCGAAATCTGACAATTGCCATCTCGTAGGACGTCCCCATGTTATAAATACCAGTTGATTACATGGAAAAAAGATAGTTGGTTGACTAGTTGGACATGCGGTTCATACTAGTTGTGAGGTGGTTTGCAACTACATATTTCATTTGACTACAGGGTTGTTAGAGAATCTGCCTACCGAAAAGATATCGTCCGATTCAGCTGGAACAAAAATGCTTCAAACAAGTAATAGTTTCTCTGTATTATGACTTCGAACCGACATCTTTTATTTGGATCAGTATTAAAAGCTCTATTGGCTCCTTCATTCGGGTTTTGATAGGCGAGTTTCCCCTGAACCGCTTTTTCCATAATTTTGGCATATGTGCGCTTTTTTTCCAAACCTAAATGTTTCGGTTAAAAATTCATTTATGAATAAATTTTTGAAAAATTGAAATTTTCAAAAAATATTTTAAGACATTAGTTTTGACATATGTATAGACCTTTGAATATCTGCCAAAACATATTTGAAATTCTAATACTTAATTTTTAGTGGCCCGTTTCAGAAAGTTTGACTCAATACCATTTTATCCTTCTGATTTGTAACTTTTTTTATTGCAGACTTATGACAAAATACACTTTTATAAATATTTGAGATTATCCGTTATTGGATTATGCATGTGAATATTTAATCTGTACACACTAGCCTTTTCGAGACCGCCTGAAAAGCTCAACTTGCAAAAATACACCGGGCTTTTCAGACGAAGAAACCAGCTACATACATACATATGTAATACCGCATATTTCTCGGTCTGAAATTTCAGAGGTAAAATTATACTCCCTTCTCTCTCCCGTCCATAAAAAGCCGACTTCAGACGGTCAGAAAATACTATTGTGTGCAGACGGATAACACAAAGAGTTTTGTAAGAGTTTTATAATGGTTTATTTGCGCAAAACTGAGGAGCAAATACTCTTTCATTTTGCTTTATAAAATCGTCCATTAAATTCTTATAACGCTCCAACGGGCGGAACTTCTTAGTGTGAACTGTTGATAGAATAGTAGTCTACAAAATCAGTTTATAAAATATTTAAATATTTTAATAGGAACCTTGAGTAGAGCTCTTGGTCTGACACTGACTAAGCGTTTCATGAGAAATGTCATACGAAACAGAAATATTGAAGGAAATGAAATGTCAATTGAATAACAATTTCAGGACTTTACATATCTAATTTGTTCGTAATTTTTTTTGAACGTAATTTTATGAACATCTGTGGATGATTGGTACTTCCACTTCGTAGGAACTGGTTTGATCCATGGCCCGCTCAACATCTAAATTAGAAAAGGTTTTTTCTAACAGCGGTAAAGGCAAACCTTCGAGTGTGTTTCTACCATGAAAAGGCTTCTAATAAAAAAAGGAAAATTATAATTTTTTGCCTTTCCAACTTTTTTTTCTTATTAAAA
>NW_016157785.1:77640-137782 GCF_001687245.7 Rhagoletis zephyria | reverse complement strand
GCCGCTCTCGAGCCTTGCGAATACTAACAAACGGCTTTCTAAATATATATTAGTTGAGATATATTATATATTATAATTATATTTTGACAGTATCCGTTGTTTCTGATTGGCGCAAAAAAATCTTGCCTAGTGACGAATTCGCCCCTTGATATGGTCGTTACTTAAAGCTATTTATATTCGAAATTGCATGAAAATTGGAAAACAGGAATCTATAAGCTTATCCAGGCAAAAAGCTACCTACGTACCGAATTTTAAGCAAATCGGACCATAAATACGATTTCTTCGAACAGATCGGTCCCTGGTCCACTTCTCGGACAAAATGGATCATATATGCTAATATATGCTAAAAAGCTACCTACGTACCGAATTTTAAGCAAATCGGACCGTAAATACGATTTTTTCGAATAGATCAGTCCCTTTTCCACTTCTCGGAAAAAATGGACCATATATCCTAATATATGCTAAAAAAACTACTTACGTACCGAATTTTAAGCAAATCGGAGCATAAATGCGATTTTTTGGAATAGACCGGTCCCTGATCCACTTCTCGGAAAAAATTGATCACATATGCTAATACGTGCTAAAAAGCTACCTGCGCACCGAATTTTAAGCAAATCGGAGCATAAATGCGATTTTTTGGAATAGACCGGTCCCTGATCCACTTCTCGGAAAAAATTGATCACATATGCTAATACGTGCTAAAAAGCTACCTGCGCACCGAATTTTAAGCAAATCGGACTATAATAAGATTTTTTCGAATAGACCGTTCCCTGGTCCACCTACCCGAAAAAAAGTCAAATTTTTTAAGCCTAAAACATGGTGGTTACCGATAGCTATTTGTATACAAAATTTCATGAAAATCGGACCAGCCGTTCGCGAGATTACCTGTTACAAAAAAAAGGGACTTCTCTTTATATAATTAGTATAGATGTGGCGCTACAGCCAGATTTCTATCCAAAGACACTTATAAATCAATTTGTGTATTAAAGTCCAAAATAGTGTACTTGGAGAGTTTGACAAAGCCAACTCCTTTAGGAATTGACCAAATATATACAAAACCCTCAGTAAATCAGAAATATTTATGGAACTTCGAAGTTAATGCTAGTAATATGCTGTAACATTAGAGAAAGTTAAAAACGAGTTTTCTCGGAAAATTTACGTCATCATTTTTTTACGAAATCCGTCCGACGTGTATATATATGTACGCAAGTATACATACACATGTTGTGGTATACTAATATTACTACACATATATGTATATGTATAAATACTATATGTAAGAGTAAAGATGATGTCCTATTTTTTATTTTTTGTAAAAATGACTGCGACTGCAATATGAATGAGTTTCAATTCCATAGTTTTGAGTTTATTCACCTTGGAATTAGCTTTTTAAACTGATATAAAATAAAGACAAGAGATATACTCTTTGTTAAAAATACAAATTTATTATACCCGAGCGCACTTGTGCACAAGGGTATTATAACTTTGTTCACATAACGGTTGTTTGTAACAGGCAAAACGAATCGAGATAGATATAGACAAATGTATACATAAATGATCAGAATGAAAAGAGAAATCGATTAAGCGGTGACTGTCTGTCCGTCCGTCCGTCCGTCCGTCTGTGCACACGATAACTCGAGTAAAAATTGAGATATCTTAACGAAACTTGGTACGTGAACTTCTTTTGGGCGTGGGACGGATGGTATTGAAAATGGGCGAAATCGGATAATAACCACGCCTACCTCCCATATAACGGTAATTTTAAGAAATACGAAAACTGCGATATTTTAGTAACTACTGAAGATAATTCACTCAAAATTGATATTTACAATGAGTTTTAGACGAAAAATAAGAATATTATAAATTTTTGGCAAATGGGCGTAGCCACGCCCACTTATGGTTACATGTGTATATCTTGGTAACCGCTGCACCAATTTCTTCCAAACTTAACACAGTTGTTAACCTTGGTATAACATACGAAATGGCGGAAAATTTTTAAAATTCGACAATAACCACGCCCACATACCATATAACGGTAATTTAGAGAAATACGAAATCTTCGATAAATCAGTAATTATTGAAGCTAATTTATTAAAAATTGAGGCTTGCAACAATTCTTTACCAAGAAATACGGTTATGATAAAATTTTGAAAAATGGGCGTGGCACCGCCTACTTATGATCACATATATGTATCTCGGTAACCGTTCTACCAATTTGTACCTCGGTGTGGTTATTTTGCTTGCCACATAGAAGCAAGCGTTGAATATTATTGAATTCGGACTAAAATTACGGCCGCTTTTCATATAACAGTAAATTTCAGAAATGCTTGAAACTTCAATATTTCGAAATTTAAGGACGCTAATTTACTCAAAATGGATACACCCCGGTTTACCATGTAGCGGTAGCTTTCGGAAAGGTGAAAAACATATATTTAATACTTGCGCCGGGTATTTAATGTTCGGCTCAGCCCGAACTTAGACTTTCTTACTTGTTTTTATTTCTAACTTTATTATTTCGCACTAAAGAAAGACTGCAAAACTAGTTTGTTAGAATATTTTAATTAATGGTAATAATATCCCGAAATATCCCGGGATCCCGAGATTACCAATTTAAGACCCCGAAATCCCGGGATTCACAAAATGGTCCGGGATTGGATGCCTTAGACACTACCTATCCTTTCATCCCTTTTTAAAAATGCATATTTTAAATAAGAGTGTCAAATCTTCCTTACTATTTTTATAACTTATCCTAGTATAAAAGCACAATGACTTTGTGTATATCTTGCAAAGTCAAGAGCATTTTTAATTATGCTGAACCAGGGGCGCACCCAGGAATATATTTGGGGGGAGGGAGGGGATTTCTGCTTCTATAGATATATCACCAGAAAGTACTGAAAATTCGCTTCAGAAGATATGGGCAAATCTAAAAAATAGGTACTCTCAAAAAAAATAATAATTTTCAAATTTGTGAGCACATCTTTATTTTATATATCATTTTATTCGTATTCTCTTAATAAATCGATCAATATAAGTGTAATTCACTTTCATCAAGTGCTTCAAAAGTTGGACGAGGAATAAATAAACATGAAATAGAACACAAAAGAATAAGCTGGGTTCAAATTACGTTGTTCAAGTCGTAAATTTTGAGCAAGGAATTTCCATGACTTCGCCCGTTTTACCAGATTGGTACTCGCATAGTTTATTAAATTTTAACTATTTTATAAATAGCTCCCTCAGTTTCGAAGTTATTTTACTAAAATTTTGCACATAACGATTTTTTAATATTACCTTAATTGTTCTTTAAAATTATCGAAATGGATGCACTTTGACGTATATCTCCAATACAACTGATTACTCAGATATGTGTTTTTGCGCTATAACTCTAAATTCATATCTGAATAATAAATTGTATGCGTGCTATATGTTAAAGTGAACCTTTATTAAATACTTACCTGCTTAGTTGGAGGAGTTATAACGCAAAACAACTTCTCTGGACAATCAGTTATATGGGAGCTAGATGTTTTTGTGAACCGATTTCAATGATTTTATGGAATAGTGAAGGAAATATTAAAATACAAGCGTGCGCAAAATTTTAGTAAAATATCTTCAAAGCTGAGGGAGTTTTTTTCAAGTGAAACTTCTTTAGCGGCGGTTGGTTGGTTGGGAGTAAATTGGCAAATTCAACGGAAATTGCACACGGAAATGGTGCAACGAAAATGATGCAACGGAAACGGTGCAACGGAAGTGGTTGGGGCTGAAACATGTGCTTCTTTTGTGGATGCATATGGTATTGATTAAAAAAAAAATTGCTAATAAAAGGTTAAAGAATAACACTTAGAAAAAGACCAATACAAGAATGAAAGTAAAGGTGAAAACGGACTTAGATAAAGAAAAGGATAAAGCCAAAGGAAAAAATAAAAACACAAACAAAGATGTGTAAAGGCAAAAATGAAGATCAAGGTAAATTTAAACACTTTACTTATGTATATATGTAAGGGCAAAGGTGAAGGGGAATATGTAGATGAAGAAAATGATAAACATAAAAGTAAAAACCAAGATGAGGATGAGAATACCGATAAAAGTAAAGACGAAGATAGGGGAAGAAAGATTATAATAAGGGTAATTAAAGAGGAAAGGATATATACAGAGACTCAATCTGGGAACTATTTTGTTTATTTTAGAAATTTTCGGGATTCTCGAAACTTATCGATAAAATAATCGATAATTTTATAGGTTTTGTTATCGATATTTTTATCGATTTTGTTATCGATATTTATTCATATTCATCAATTTTGCTATCGAGATTTATCGATTTTGTTACCGATATTTATCGATTTTGCTATCGATATTTATTGATTTTCTTATCGATATTTATCGATTTTGTTATCGATATTTTTATTGATTTTCTAATCGGTTTTGCTACCAATGGTATTATCGATGTTGCTGTTGAAATCTTTATCGAATTTGTCATCGATTTTGTTATCGATATTTCTATCGGGTTTGTTATCGATGTTTTGTTGGACGTTATTATCGATTTTGTTATCGATATTTCTATCGGGTTTGTTATCGATGTTTTGTTGGACGTTATTATCGATTTTGTTATCGATAGAGTATAAAGATAAAAATGAAGATAATGGAAAAACAGAATAACATGAATCTTATTAAAACGAACAGGGGTAGAGGTAGGGATCTAGATAGAAAAAAGAGAAAATGTATAACCTTAAGCAAAAGCAGATGTATGTATGTATACATTGGTTATGAGACAAAATAGATAAGTAACGTAAGTTTCACTTCTCCAGTGTGGCCCAGGCGCACAAACTTTTACAGGTATATGCAACGTTATAAGGACTAGTAGTTATAAAAATATTTAGATCGTTTCGACGTATTTTCCGAATGTGCCTTCAATTAAGATATTTTTGGAATAAAAATTACGCTCAAGATCGCAGAATATTTTATCTTTAAAAGTTGGTTTATTCTGAAAGCACACCTCTTGATAAGGTACCGAATTATTCGTAATTGTTTGTAGAATACAATACATACTTAAAAAGTTTTTAAAATAGGTGTATTCGCGTATTCTTCCAGCAGAAAACTCTCAGCAGCAAAATTATAATGAATTTCTATCTGTTCTCTCTCAAAGAGAGAAATGTTAACAAAAGTACGCGAACGGAAAGCCAGCAAAAACTTGCAAGTTTTTCGTACAGCTGATCGAAAGTTTATTTGCATACAAAAGCATAAAACAGAAACCATGAAAAGAATATGAATTAAAAGTTTTCCTAAAGCAATTTGCTAATCAAATATGATTAAATGAGTACTTGCTTTCTTCCGATACATTTGCAGTTCGAATAAGTTATTTCAAACTTAAAAATCATAACAATAAATCTAAATCCAGATCTAAAATAAATTTTCATATTTTCATAAATTGAAAACAGAAAACTTTGAGAATTATTTTTCTTGCTGGCAAATGGCTGCTGGCAAAAAATTTTTCAAGCAGAAACTAGCAGCTTTTCATCAGAATGAAATGTCTATTTGGTCTCTCAATGTTCCCTACTTTGCTGGATTTTTGGGTACGCGAACAGGAAAATCTGATAGTTTTTGATAGTTTTCAAAAACTAACAATACGCGAATAAACGTAATGAAATGCTACAAAAAGTATACGCGATAAACCGAAAATTTTCAAAATTGTAAAATGTGGAGTTACATACTATGAGTTACTTGCCATTTATTTTTAAAGCACACTTTTCTTACCTACTACATATGGAGTATACACATAAGTGCTAAATGTCCATTAAATTTCAAATCAGAATATGGTGTGCTTCAAAAGCTATGACATAATTAATCTTGCCCTTTTAAAAATTACATAAAAAATTCACTTGTTTTCATTATTTTTTTAAACTTAAACACCTATAATTCAAAAGTTATTCGGCATGAGAAAACGTCCCTCATGGTATTAAAAAACGTCATTTCCTTCCCCAAATCGTCTTATTCAAATGAATGTCCCAAAAAATTGTCATTTTGACAGAGGACATTTAAAATTCTTTGTAAACTGGTTTGATATCGTTAATATAAAAATCATCAGCTGATTAAGTCATCACCATTTTGATCGATTTTGGCTGTTTCTCTTTTGTTTATTAAATGTTTATTATTTTTCCATAAAAGCCAAGCTTATTATATACCAAACAAAATATAAATCCACATTTCAAACTTTGTGCAAAAATTATAAAAAACCTGCAAAGCTTCAGCTGGATTTTCAACTTTTTATTTGGAGTTTTTAGAATTTTTTTGGGAAATGTTTAGCTATTTGTACAACGATTTAGGGGTGGGGCGGAAGGGGAGGTGGTGTGGGCCTCACAAATCCCTCCTAAACGAAAGAGGATTGACGCCGCTTTATGAAAAGTCACCCCTTCCCCCCCAACCCCTCCCACAGACCTCTGGGGAGCTGTTTGAAAATAGGGGAATTTTAGCGTTTTTGCAAGGAAAAAACAAAGTTAAACTTGCGTCCGAAGAAGGGGGGCTGAACACCTGTTGCAGAGAACACCTTTCTGCGTAGGCGGCCTTTATAACCCTTACTACGTAGAATTCTCCTTTCTCTGTGACATAACTGGGGCTACCGCCCCAGTGATGTAACCTTGGGAAAGGATGAGGTAACTAGAATTCCTTTTCTGTGTGGTAAACCTGGGGCTGCCGCCCCAGTGATGTCTATTTTGGTGTTTTATAAAAATATCTTGTATATAAAAATGTATATACAAATTTATAACAAAAATTTGCATCAAATACCATATTTCCAACCGACATTATTGTTAAATTAGTGCACAAATTTAGTAAATTAAATTTTTGTGATAAAGCGTGAACTGTTGTCTACAAGTGTGTGTAAAAGTTTTTTGATTCGATTCACGCGTTTGGGCACAGCAACCCAAAATCGTTGTACAAATTCATAAACAGTACCCATTTTTTGAGTATGCAGTTTGATAGCCCATTAAATTTCAGTCCAATAATGTGCAAGTTTAAAGGGGCTAAATAATCGCGTTGATTTTTAATATTTTTTTGTTCTTGTAGACATTCGGTAAGGGGGTCGGTTGTCGAAAATGCTAAGTTAGGGTTTACGCCGGACAATACTGTCATGACAATGAAGATATACGTATTAGTTGTCAAAATTATTCTAATGGAAAAGTATGCATGTATTAGTGAAAAAGTGTGCATGTATTGCTATTGTCATGACAGTATTGTCCGGTGTAAACCCTAAGTAAATAACGTTGTGCTAAGAAGGAGCATAGCAATTTTTCAGCCTTGTTTGTGTTCATTAAATTTTCAATGAAGTCTTAAAAAAGCCGCCTACTTTTTTCTGACTCTTTACGCTGCTACAGCTTTTTTGATGCTTTAGCGAGCGTGCGTGTTGCAAGAGATCAGCTCTTCATGATTTGGCTTTTGATGTGCAATTGCAAACATTACAATAAGCCTCGTCACCGCAAGTGTTTACACAACCAGCCTTTGAACACGAGGTCCTTAGTCCAAGAATCAAAAAAATGCGCGTACGCTTGGTATGCATCATATTTAAGTCATCTGTGTCCAAAGAATAAATATCTTTTGAATCAGCTGCTGCAAAACACAAAGCTTGTAGAGATTTATTAAGAAAATAATTCAAAACCAGTTCTACTTAGTACAAGATTTAGTCACAGAGAAAAATTACTGGGAAGTTAAAAAACGTAATTTTTTACACAAAAAACGTCCAAACGTTAACAGGATACAAAAAACGTCCAAATGACGTTAAAAACGTCAACCTGGCAACGCTGTATACGTCAATGAATTATATCCAAAAGCAATCAGCTTGTTATAGTTTCCAACAGTGAAAATAAAGCTAAATAACATCAAGGTTACCAGTTTTTTAGATTTGCCCGTATGCTCTTTAAAATATATTCATGCAAGTTTTATGTACAGAATGTAATAAATAAATCAAGTTTTTAAAGTTTCATAAATTGTACATTATTTTACTTGCATAAAATTAACAAAGAACTAAACATTAACACTTGAAAAGGGGGGAGGTTAACAATTCGTAGGAATATTTCTTTTTTTATGTATGCTACCGCATAATTTTTGGGACCAAGTGAACCGATTTCAATAATTTTATTTTCTTGAAGTGAAACTTCTTTAGCGGCGGTTGGTTGGTTGGGAGTAAATTGGCAAATTCAACGGAAGTTGCACACGGAAATGGTGCAACGGAAATGGTGCAACCGAAGTGAAACTTTTTTGCGGCGGTTGGTTGGTTGGGAGTAAATTGGCAAATTCAACGGAAATTGCACACGAAAATGGTGCAACGAAAATGATGCAACAGAAATAGTGCAACGGAATTGGTGCAACGGAAATGGTTGGGCTGAAACAAGTGCTTCTTGTGTGTATGCATATGGTATTCATTTAACAAAAATTTGCTAATAAAAGGTTAAAGAGTAACACTTAGAAAAATACCAATACAAGAATGAAAGTCAAGGTGACTACGTAAATAGATAAAGAAGAGGATAAAGGCAAAGCTAAAAATAAAAATAAAAACATAAACAAAGATGCATAAAGATAAAGGCAGAAATGAAAACCAAGGTAATTTTATACACTTTGCTTATATATATAAGGGCAAAAGTGAAGGGGAATATGTGGATGAAGAAAATGATAAACATGAAAGTCAAGACAAAGAGGATTATGAGGATCCCGATAAAAGTAAAGCTGAAGATAGGGGAAGAAAGATTAAAATAAAGGTAATTAAAGAGGAAAAGATATAGGGACTCAATCTGGGAACTACTTTGGGATGTTAGAGATTTTCGGGATTCGGGACTTATCGATAAAATGATCGATATTTTTATCGGTTTTGTTATCGATATTTTATCAATTCTTTATTGAATTTTTTTCGATGATGTTATCGATATTTATCGATTTTGTTATCGATTTTGTTATCGATATTTATCGGATTTTTATCGATTTCGTAATCGAAGTTTATCGATCTATTTATCGATTTTGTTATCGATATTTATCGATTTTGTTTTGGATATTTTTACGGATTTTGTTATCAGTATTTTTATCGATTTGTTATCCATTTTGTAAACGATAGTTTTAACTATTTTGTTAGCGATAATTTTTATCGATTTTGTTATCGATTTTTTTATCGATTTTGTTATCGATATTTATCTATTTTGTTATCGATGTTTATCGATTTTGTTATCTATATTCATATTCATCAATTTTGTTATCGATATTTATCGATTTTGTTGTGGATATTTTTATCGATTTTCTTATCGGTATATTTGTCGATTCTGTTATGGATATTTTTATCAATATTTTTATCGATTTTGTTATGGATACTTTTTCGATATTTTTATCGAGTTTCTAATAGATTTTACTACCAATATTATNTATCGATATTTATCGATTTTGTTGTGGATATTTTTATCGATTTTCTTATCGGTATATTTGTCGATTCTGTTATGGATATTTTTATCAATATTTTTATCGATTTTGTTATGGATACTTTTTCGATATTTTTATCGAGTTTCTAATAGATTTTGCTACCAATATTATTATCGATTTCGCTATCGACATTTTTATCGAATTTTTCATCGATTTGTGATAAAAATGAAGATAAAGGAAAACAGAATGATATAAATGTAATTAGAACGAAGAGAAGTAGAGGTAGGGATCTAGATANTTTATCGAGTTTCTAATAGATTTTGCTACCAATATTATTATCGATTTCGCTATCGACATTTTTATCGAATTTTTCATCGATTTGTGATAAAAATGAAGATAAAGGAAAACAGAATGACATAAATGTAATTAGAACGAACAGAAGTAGAGGTAGGGATCTAGATAGAAGAAAGACAAAAAATAAAACTTTAAGCAAAGCAGATGTATGTATGTATGTATGCACATTAAAGTGGTCCAAAAGTGTATGCAAAAAATAAGGTCGGATTTTTAATGCCGGCACCCCCTAGGATTGTTCTATATCGAAAGAAATATACACCTATTTTTTCGATCGGAAAACTTTTCTTATCTTCAGGAGATTCCCAGTAATAATACGCAATTGTCTCTTTGACCATTTTTTCATAGTAATTATATTTTATAGGTCCTCCAAAACCCCTAGAAAATGCAATGGAAAAATCTTTAATCATAAAAAATGGTTAAATAAACAATTGGATATTAATACTGGAAGTCTCCTGAAGAGAACCACAGTTTTCCGATTGAAAAATATTGATTTTTAAGAGTTTTATACCATTTCTACGAAAAATGGTTTTTTCTCCATATAAAGTACATGGAAAACTTTGAGCGCTTTGAGCACCCCCTAAATATTTTTTGATTTCAAAATAAAAAAATAGGGGTATATTTCTTTCGATATAGAACAGTTCTAGGGGGTGCCGGCATTAAAATTCCAACTTATTTGTTTTGGACCACTCTAATGCACATATGTTGGTTATGAGACAAAATAGATATGCATGTAACGTAAGTTTCACTTCTCCAGTGTGGCCCAGGCGCACTTACATTTTTTTTTTTGGGGAAAGATGGTACCTCAAGGGTCGCCCCGTAGTTTGGTTTAGACCCGATGATTGGATCATGAAAAAATTAACGGTACTCCTAAATTTGTATATGAGAATTGAAGTCGGTTGTTTTTTTTTTGTATAAAAATTACTTCTTTAATAAAAAGTTCTATACGCACAAGAAGCGCTCAGCATTCGAAAGTAATAAAAAATGTTAAAAAATAGTTCAAAAGCAAAAATAAGTGAGTATGCACTGCATATTTTTAGGACAATGTTTCATTAGCATTGAAACTTTTAAGAGTTCTTAAGAGAAACGAAAAATTCATTTGTGTAAAATGACGCACAAGAAATGGAAAATAAATTTCTTAAATCAGTTTGCAGCTCTCAAGAGCAAAATGTTCATATAAGTATTTATTTCTTCAAGAAAATTTACAGAAAAGGCAAAGTGCTTATTCAAGCAACATATCGCTCACCGTCTTCAAAAGAGTCACAACTCAAAATTTGGCATTTTTGAAATTATGCGCTAAAAATGTACACAGGCCTTTTATTTCCCTTTCAGCAAAAGATGGAGCAAATTTTTGTTATAATTTGTTAAAAAAAAAACCTAAGGTAAAGTCGTCCTTGCCCATATAATTAACATGTACTACGAAATAGTTTTTCGCATTTTCTGACGAACGTATTATTTTGAGTTGTGACTCTTTTGAAGACGGTGTGCGATATGTAAATAATAAAAAATTGTTCTTGTGATTTTTCTTGAGAGCTGGATTCTAAGCTTTAAGATACAGTTTTTATTTGAGGTTATTAGTTTTAGGGGGGTTTGAACCCCAAAACCCACCCCTTGTGTGCGCTAATGGGCTGAAGTATTTCACCATAAGTGCCAAAAATCTATTAAAACATTTCGTTTTAGTTTCATTCGCATATCGTGATACTCAGAACTATGCTCTGAATATGAAAGCATCACAACAGAACATACATATTAGATTTATTTACATTTATTGTAATAAATTGTTTCGTGTTTTCTTATTAGTCAACTTTTGATGAACAATAAATTGAAACTGTCAATATTTTGAATATGAGATGTCTGTCACAGGCCAGTACTGAAGGCATACTTATACATTTTTATACATACTACCTGTAAATGCGCATGCATAGTAAAGTGTATATATGTACACGTAAGTATGTATGTATGTATAGATATTAGAGTGGCACTTGCTTCCATTCAAATTTCTCTTTTAGTTTTTTGAGGTGCTACCCTCTGAAATTTAATATTGACTCAGTTGACTCAGATTAACCATTGCCACTAACGTGTTGAAATAATGAACCATACATCGTGGTTCTATGCCCTATCATCTACTACTTATTCGTACATGTAAAAAGTTCTAATTATACATACATACATACTATGTTAGAGGAACAAAATCAAACTTAGTTTCCATTTTGCTTGCATCAAGCTATGTTTTTATAAAAGACTAGCTTATACCCGCGGGTTTCATCCCGCGCTTTTATATACAAATACNAAATTTCATGCAAAGCCGTGCAGTAGTTTCCGCGTGATGATTTCCCAAACATCCAAACATACAAACTTTCACATTTATAATATTTATTAGATTAGATTGCCCTCGCACAGGCCGCTGGTAAGGTGGTGCAAAGGCTGCACTGTTGCAAAGTGATACTGTCGTTATCTCAACTTCGGCACGTTTATGGCACTGATTAGACTTGATTAATTGGGCCAAAATTTTTTTGAGATTACTTTTTCAATAGGGGTAACCATTTCAGGGGGTAGCACACGCAAATTTCAGATTCTCAAAAATAAGGGTCACTCTAATGTACATGCATACCCAGTTGGAAAACAGGTAAACACCGTACGAGGTAATCAATGTTTTCTTTCTGGATTTACTACCAAATTTGTTATTATGTCTAATGTTATCTATTAGTAAAGCACAAAATTATCACCTTCGATTATGCCTTACTAAAAGAAGTTGAAAAATATTGTGTCGCCAAAGATACCTCCGAACAAGGGATTTGCGAATATTTGCATTCGCATTCCTTATGCGAATGATTCGCATCATTTTACAAATGATCAAATGATACGAATGTTTTGCGAATGCGAATGTGTACATGGGCACAGAGTCTACTCTAATATTGTTGAAATTGCTCTAAGTCTGTCTAACCAGGGTGCGGACAATAACCGGCTTTTAGCTTCAGGCGCTAAACGGTTAAATAGTATATCAAGCAACATTGATGGGCCTTCAACAAGTACTGCTAAAAGTTTAACAACAGGGCTGGATCGTGAGCTCGATTTAGGTGCAGAAGTATGATAGACATTTTATTTTATTATATATATTATATACATATACAATATATATATATATTAGAGTGGTTCATAAACACACACTTTTTGGAAATTCAGAAACGCTTCATCAGAATATTGTTATTTGTGATAAAAAAAAGAGAAACGTATTTTTTAATTTTGAAAAAAAAGTTTTTTTAGAGGTCACGCTGGTCGGTTTGTTATAAAAACACTGATGTTCTCAATTTTTTTATTTCCGTGACATATTAAAATGCAGCTAAAAATGTGGTTCTTACATATAATTACTCTGGTATTACTGCGGAAGAAGATTCCCTTAATTATATACCTGTCATGGGCAGTTAGAATGGGCCTAGTGCCCGAAAATATGCTCTCGAAAAGACACTAGTAAAATTAAAACAATGATACTGCAATATTTACGCGTTCACATGGGTTGGAACTTGTTACCAGGGGATTTCTGGGGTTGCTAATGAGGAATCTGAAGTCAGTTTTTCAAAATTCAAAATGGCGGATCCAAAATGGCGATCCATTTTTTTTTTAATGATTGGATTTGTTCGAATCCCAGCATTCGGGAGTGTTTGGAGTCGCTGATTATGAACCTGAAGTCAATATTTTTAAATTCAAAATAGCGGATCCAATATGGCGATCAAATTAAAAAGAAATTCTTAAAATAAAATGTTGATACTGAACGTTTTAAGCATTGTCAAGGGTTGAAACTCGTTTCCAGTGGGTTTCTGAGCTTGCTGATTATGAATCTGATGTCAGATTTTTAAAATTCAAAATGGTGGATCCAAAACGGCGACTAACTTTAAAAAAAATTATTGGATTTGTTTGAAACTCTTACCGCCATTTTGAATTTTTGACAATCCTTTTGGACCGAATTCTGGGATGGGGCGCTCTTCAATCAAAGTCTGAGATAGAGCGTTGTTGAAAACTTTTCCCAGATAGGGCGTTTTCGAGCTGGCTGCCGAGATAGGTCCATCTTCTACTCAGGTGTCGATATGTACTATATTATCTTCAGCTTAAGAGTGCATTATGGCGAAAATTTCTGGAATTAAACATGGACAGAATTCTTCAAAATTGAAACAAGTAATTTTTAAGCAAAAAATGCAACCGACTTTATGCTTGGCCGAGCTTCTCCTCCGATTTGTATTGCCCGCCTAGTTGTTGTCACACAAATGAATGGTCCTACAGAACGGCAGATGGTTTTTGTTATACGCTTTTTCGTGACTGCAGTCTAGCATTGCCTCACAAATGTAATAAGTATAAAATGTAAACTTGTATGCATTTCGGAATGAAAAGCACCGTTCCCTATAAATATGCACTCCCTGAATTGACTAATTCCAAACTTATTCACAGTTAATACTTCTAAAACATTCGTTGGGTATAAATTTAAGTTCGAGCGCACACTTCTCAAATTGTTATTATTTGCACATAGTCTCGCAACACCTATTCACTTATACTAAGCTGATAAGAAAATTTTAGTACTTATATTTATATATATAATATTAAACACACCAAGGAGTAATGGCATTAGCTGATAAAAAGTTTTGAGAAGCAATATATGTATATAAATCGACAGCAATAAATGATAGATTACAATAATAATACCAGAGTAATTATATGTAAAAAACAAATTTTTAGCTGCATTTTAACATGTCACGAAAATAAAAAAATTGAGAACATCAGCGTTTTTATAAAAAAACGAACCAGCGCGACCTCTAAAAAAACTTTTTTATCACAATAAAAAAATACGAGTCTCTGTTTTATCGCAAATAACAATAATTTGAAGTAGCCGTTTTTGAATTTCCACAAACAAAATTTTTTGAACCACTCTAATATATATATATATTATAAATAAATATTGTTTATAAATGAATTATATTTTTTTAAATCACAAAAGCTTCTACCTTGCTTCTGCTAAAGTAAAAGAAATTCGGTAAGGAAAGACCGCCAGGTGCTGGCAAGGCATTATTTATTTATTTATTTATTTAGTCTACAGAAAAATGTTTTCTTACAGACAATTGAGATAAAAAGATTTAGATATTTAAGTATGTATGATACATTACAGAGTGAAATAATTATAAATATTAACTTGTAAAGATAATATTGATATACAATAGCAATTTGGGTAGCTGGCGAGGCCTTGTCTCCAGTCTACTTTTGTGTGCGGCGGGCGAAAAGACCTAGTTTCCGCTCCGCGCTGTTTACAGGCCGTTGATCATGGTCGAAAAGGCCGAGCTTCCGATCCATGTTCCCGTAGTCATTACTTTGTAAGTGAGGCAGGCGGAAAGTCCTAGTTTCCGCTCCGCGCTATAGATGAACTGTTGGGCGAGGTCGGAAAGGCCGAGTTTCCGATCCCTGCTCGTATTGTCCTACGCGGTCGCGGAAATATACGAAGCCATTACAATTGTACTAAGCAGTCATAGATATTGTGTAATTTTTTCGTTCACGGTTACAGATATTAGTTTATTTAGTTAACTTGTTGAGCAAAGTTTTCTTTATTACAAAAAGCGATTCAGATGTGTCGAAGCAATCATAATGCTTGTTAAAAGTTGGCATAAACACCGAAAAGCATCAAGCATTTCAAAGTTTGATTTACAAATGCTCAACACAATACGTTTAAAATGTCTCGTGGGTCTTGTAGGAATACAAAAATTTATCTCACTCAGTAAAAAGGGACTACTGACCATCCCGTTGATTAATTTAATTAAAAAAAGAACACCAAGCATCTCTCTACGACTCTGAAGCGTCGGAAAATCTATAAGCTTCAGGCGATCCTTGTAGGGTGGGAGATTTTTAGACGAGTCCCAACATAAATTTTTGAGGGCAAATAACAGGAACGGTTTCTGCACTAATTCGAGCCTGTCACTATGAATTTGATAACTAGGATTCCATACTATAGATGCATACTCCAAAATCGGTCTAACTAGAGAGGTAAAGAGAACTTTAGTGAAACAAGGATCGTTGAACTCCTTGGCCCAGCGCTTAAGAAAAGCCAACAATACTCTAGCCCTAATCACGCAGGAGTTTATGTGAGACTTGAATTCTAGTTTCGGATCCATAGTTACACCTAGGTCAATGAAATTGGTCACTTGCTCAACATTGTGGTCAGATATCATATGAAAATTTGGGTAGAACGAATTCATCATGAATTTACACTTTTTCAAATTGAGTGACATGGAATTTGCTTCACACCACTCGAAAATGCAGGTTAGGTCAGCTTGCAAATGCTCCCTATCTTCTGCAGTACTAATGTACTTAAAGAGCTTAACATCATCAGCGTACATTAAGCATTTCGAGTAATTCAACACCTTAGGAAGGTCATTTATAAATAAAATAAACAAGACGAGACCAAGATGGCTGCCCTGAGGTACGCCGGACGTGACATGTATTGGCCGGGAGGTACAATTTTAAAAAGTTACTCTTTGTTTCCTATCCACTAAGTAGCCGGAACTTAATATATAAGGTATCGTTTGAAAGGTATTGGCCTATAGAATAACACTAAGTATCTTGGGTGTACCCACATGTCTCCTTAAACCGGCAAAAGCAAAAACACGTTTTTTGTTTCGCATCACTTTAGCCTAATTTTAGAGAATCCGGTTAATCGTTTATGAAGCTTGAATACATTTTCTGGACACACTCTGCAAGACCTTTCCAACGATATCTCAAACATGTCGATTGGACGTCGGGGTAAAAACTTCCAAATCTCGTGTATATAAGGGCAAATCTAAAAAACAGGTACACTTAAAAAAAAAAATTTTAATTTTTAAATTTGTGAGCACACCTATGTTTTATATATCATTTTATTCGTAATCTCTTAATAAATCGATTAATATAAGTGTAATTCATTTTCATCAAGTGCTTCAAGTCAGACGAGGAATAAGCATGAAATAGAAAACAAAAGAATAAGCTGGGTTGAAATTACGCTGTTTAAGTTGTAAACTTTGAGGAAAGATTTTGAAAGTTGAACTCACTTAATTGGGATGTTCTAAATTCAATGGCATGCCTTGTTTTACCAGATTGGCTCCGGTTTTCGAGATAACGGTACTTGAAAATTTGATTAAATTTTTACTATTTTATAAATAACTCCCTCAGTTTTGAAGTTATTTTACTAAAATTTTGCACATAACACTTTTTTAATATTCCCTTAATTATTCCTTAAAATTATCGAAATAGGTTAACATTAACATATAGCTCCAATACAACTGATTACTAAGATATGTGTTTTTGCGCAATAACTCTATCTTCGTATCTGAATAATAAATTTTATACGTGCTATATGTTAAATTGAACCTATACTAAATTTTAACCTGTTTAATTGAAGGTGTTATAACGCAAAACAACGTCTCTGATCAATCAGTTGTATGGGAGCTATATGTTTTAGTGAACCGATTTTGATGATTTTATGGAATAGTTAAGGTAATATTAAAAAACGGTCATGTGCAAAATTTTAGTAAAATATCTTCAAAACCCAGGGACTTTTTTTATAAAATAGTTAAAATTTAAGCAAAGTTTCAAGTCCCGCTATCTCGAAAAGTGGAGCCAATAGGGTAAAACTTAGGACGCCATTGAATTCAGAAGGCTCCAATTAAGTAAGAGCAACTATCAGAACATTTGTCGAAAAAAAGTTGCTTTGATACCACTCTCGAAATATTCTGACTAAAAGAAGGAGCATCATTAAAAGTTGTAAATCAGGGTTTTTACACACTTCTAGAGACAAATTTTTTGAAGCATTTTACAGGTATATGTAATTTTATAAGGACTAGTAGTTATAGAAAGATTTAGATCGTTTCGACGTATTTTCCAAATGTGCCTTTAATTAAAGTGTTTTTGGAATAAAAATTACGCTCAAGATCGCAAAATATTTTATCTTTAAAAGTTGGTTTATTCTGAAAGCACAGCTCTTGCTCAGGTATCAAATTATTCGTAATTGTTTATAGTATACAATACATACTTAAAAAGTTCTTAAACTTAAATGCTTCAAAAACTATACGCGATAAACCGAAAATTTTGAAAATTGTGAAATGTGGAATTACAGACTTTGAGCTACTTGCCATTTCGTTATTTTTTAATGCACACTTTTCTTACCTACTAGATATGAAGTGTACACATAAGTACTAATTGCACATAAAATTTCAAATCAGTATATGGTGTGCTTCAAAAGTTATGACATAATTAATTTTTCACCTCTTAAAAATTACAAAAAAAATTTACTTGTATTCATTATTTTTTTTATTTAAACACCTATAATTCAAAAGTTATGCAGCAAATTGATCCAAATTTTTTTTGAGGCTTCAAGTATACGTCAATGAATTATATCCTAAAGCAACCAGCTTGATATAGTTTCCAACAGTGAAAATAAAGCTAAATAACACCAAGGTTACCTGTTTTCTAGATTTGCCCATATAAGCGAGTCATTTAAGCATGCTACTGTGGCTGCTTTCGACACTCGCGCGCACTGCCGTGCGCTGTGATACTTTGTTCACACCGACACATACAGCGCTTTGACCTAGGTCGCTGTAATTCAAAACGGAGGCATTAACCAACTTTCAATGCGCTCAGAAATTCAAAAGTGTACTGACTAGAATTTGTTTTCAAATCGCTTTTTTATATCTCACATCGGTTGGAAAACAGTGAAAAAAGGCTGGTTTTCTTTATACAGCCCATTTTAAAATTGAATCATTATTATAACAAATTTCAATTCTTGTTCGCTTTCATTTCGGTCCGCCGCGCAAATTATTTATTCAAGAAATCTATACATATAATAAAATTGTAACAGGTCGATGTCTGTACATTATAGATATTAAAGAAAAATTAATGCGGGGGGTCTTTATTAGAGCACCAGAAGCCAAATCAACCATTTTTAGAATTTTTGTCTGTCTGTCTGTATGTTCGTTCGCGCATCACTCGAAAACGAATGCATGGATTTCAATGCAGTTTTCACCGATGTATTGCTAGAGGTCTATCTTAAAATATAGGAGGAAAAAAATTAGAGAGTTGCCACCTGTTTGAAAATTGGAGTTTAAGTAAATTGATAAGAAAAAATGAATATTGCAATATGGGCGTCAAAAGAACGAGGCTGAAGAAGGCTTACAGCCAAAAATATTTTTTAGAGTTGCCACCTGTTTGAAAATTTACATTTAATTTAATTTATGAGATAAATTGAATATTGCAATATGGGTATCAAACTGAAGGGGTTTAGGAGATTTTATTGCCGAAAATGGTTTTAGGGAGGGCTGCCACCTGTTTGAAAAATTTTATTGTATTAAATTGATAAAATAAATGAAATCTATATCTACATCTAGATATCTATACATATAATAAAATTGTAACAGGTCGATGTCTGTACATTATAGATATTAAAGAAAAATTAATGTGGGGGGGTCTTTATTAGAGCACCAGAAGCCAAATCAACCATTTTTAGATTTTTTGTCTGTCTGTCTGTTTGTCTGTCTGTATGTTTGTTCGCGCATCACTCGAAAACGAATGCATGGATTTGAATGCAGTTTTCACCGATGTATTGCTAGAGGTCTAACTTAAAATATAGGAAGAAAAAAATTAGAGAGTTGCCACCTGTTTGAAAATCGGAGTTTAAGTAAATTGATAAGAAAAAATGAATATTGCAATATGGGCGTCAAAAGAACGAGGCTGAAGAAGGCTTACAGCCAAAAATATTTTTTAGAGTTGCCACCTGTTTGAAAATTTACATTTAAGTTAATTTATGAGATAAATTGAATATTGCAATATGGGCATCAAACTGAAGGGGTTTAGGAAATTTTTTTGCGGAAAATATTTTTAGGGAGGACTGCCACCTGTTAGAAAAATTTGATTGTATTAAATTGATCAAATAAATGAAATCTATATCTACATCTATACATATCATAAAATTGTAACAGGTCGACTGTACCTTATAGATATTAAAGAAAAATTAATATGATGCGTTTTTATTAAAGCCAAATAAACAATTTTTATAATTTTTGAATCTCTGTCAGTCTGGATATTTGTACGCGCATCAGGTGAAAACATGGAATTGAATGCAGTTTTTATAGAAGAAAAAATTAGAAAGTGTCCACCTGTGTTTAAAATTTCAATATTAGGCAATTTGGTACGGTAAAGTGAATACTGCAATATGGCTGTCAAAAGAAAGAAATTTACAAAGGCTTACAGCTGAAAATATTTTTGTGGAAGGTTGCCACCTATTTGAAAACTTTAATTTAATTTAATTGATAGCATAAATTAAATATTGCAATATTGGCATCAAACTAAAGACGATAGGAAATTTTAATCCTGAAAATATTTTTAGGGGATTTGCCAACTGATTGAAAGATTGTATTCATTGAAATTTGTAAAATAAATGAAATATTGCAATACGAATATTAAACTAAAGAGGATTAGGAAGCTTACTTTTGAAAATATTCTTGAAGCGGGTTGCCACTTATTTGAAAACTTTAATTCAGTTAAATTTATAATATAAACTAAGTGTTGCCATATGGGTATCCAACGAGAGCATTTGAGAATAATAAAATTGCAACAGGCCGATATCTGTNTATATAAACTAAGTGTTGCCATATGGGTATCAAACGAGAGTATTTGAGAATAATAAAATTGCAACAGGCCGATATCTGTACATAATAGATGTTAAAGAAAAATTAATAGGGGGTTTATTAGATCAACCGAAGCCAAATATAAAATTTTGGTATGTTTGTCTGTATGTTTGTAAGCGTATCACGCAAAAGCTAATGTTTGGAATTAAATGCAGTTTTCACCGATGTACTTATTGCTAGAGCTCTAATTGAAAATATAGATTCAATTATTTTTTGTTTTAGCTTATCGTCGATCATTATTCCTAGGTATTTGAACGTATTAACTTTTTCCAGTGCATCGTTGTTATATTTAGAGTTAGCAACGGACCGTTCTAAAATTTCGCCTTGATATAACCAAAAACTTAATTTTTTTTTTATTTCTGTGTGGAAGGTTTTTCGCTAAAAGAATTAAAATNATGGATGGCGCTTGGTGCAAGCCCTTTTTCAAAGCGTTTTTGATAGTTTTAACAACATTTTCGGCCTGACCGTTTGTGGCAGGATGGCCAACTGGAGTTGTTGTATGCTTAATACCATTTAATTTTGTGAATTCTTTGAATTCTTTAGATACAAAAGAAGTTCCGTTGTCGGAAACTATTTCGTTTGGCAACCCAAATCGCGAAAATAAGTCTTTAAGAACAATAATTGTGTTTCGCGCTGTCGTGTTCGTACCCATATCGATGCACTCCACCCACTTGCTGTAACTGTCAACTACGACAAGGCACTAACGCTTCGCAAGTGGTCCAAAAAAATCGATATGGATACGATACCACGGTTGGTTTGGCCATTTCCAGTTTATCAATTCATTTTTTGGTGGATTGTTTCTATTTAGCAAGCAAGGTTCGCAATTTTTTACGACGTCTTCTAGATCTTTGGTCTGACCAGGCCACCAGCAACATTCCCTAGCCATAGATTTGATTTTGTTAATACCCATGTGTGTCTCGTGTAGGAAATTACAAACANTACGACGTCTTCTAGATCTTTGGTCTGACCAGGCCACCAGCAACATTCCCTAGCCGTAGATTTGATTTTGTTAATACCCATGTGTGTCTCGTGTAGGAAATTACAAACGTCCTGTTGAAGGAGTTTCGGATCGATGATCCTATAACCCCAGAACAGGCATCCTTTCTCTTCATATATTTCCAGCTTTCGTATAAAATACTGTTTCAGTTCATTTTCCTCGCACTTTTCCGGGCATTGAGTGTTCGCAAAATTTTTTACCTTTTCTAAAATAGCCTCATTAGCTGTAATTTCCAGTATCGTTTCAAAATTAATAGGTAATTTACTGTTTCTAATATAATTGAACGCTATGTCTTCAGGAAGATCTTCGGTGTTAGCGCACCCCATGGGGTGCCTAGAAAAATAATCTGCTACATTTGCCTGTGATTTTACGTGCTCAATGTCAAAGTTATAACCTGAAGGGGCTATTGCTATACGTTGCAATCTATTTTCTGCCATTATTGGCTCACCCTTTTTCGGAGCAAAAATATATTCCAATGGCTTGTTGTCCGTTACTAACGTAAAATGACGCCCGTAAACATAGTGGTGAAATTTCTTTATGCCAAATAAAATTGCCAAAGCTTCCTTATCTAGTTAGGAGTACCGTTGCTCCACATCAGAGAGCTTACGCGAAGCAAATTATATTGGTGCGTCTTGTCCGCCAGAAATTTGTGATAGCACAGCTGCGATTGGACTTGCATCTACTGTAATTTTAGTTTTACGCTTAGGCTCGAAATAAGCTAAACATGTAGTTTTCTTTAGGCTGTCTTTCAATTTCTCCATAGCCTTTCTATGCTCCTCAGTAAAATCATAAGACTCGGATGACTTTAACAAATTATACAATGGTGCGCCTGTAGTTGCAACATTCGGCAGAAATTTACGATAGTAATTTATTACTCCTAAAAAACGTTGAAGCTCTTTTACATTTGTCGGATATGGCATGCCAACAATATCTTTTACCTTATCGACGCACGTGTGCAACCCCTTCCTGTCAATTATATGACCCAGGTAATTGAGTTTTTCTGCAAAGAAAACGCATTTTTCTGCTGCGAATTTTAATACAGCATCTGTTTGGTGCTGTGACCAAAATATCGTCCAAAAAGACAACAACGCCCTCAAACCCAATCAACAACTTATTCATTAACTTTTGAAAAATAGCGGGTGCCGATGATTAGCCATACACCAACCTATTGTATTTAAAGAGGCCTTTTGATGTCGAAATTGTAGTTAATTCTTTAGAATTATCATCCAACTGAATCTGCTGGTATGCCATTGACATATCTAATTTGCTAAACTCTACTCCCCCGTCCAATTTTGCGAAAATGTCTTCGATTCGCGGCAAGGGGTATTTTTCTACTACCAATTGGGGGTTCACTGAAACTTTAAAATCACCGCAGATTCGCACTTGACCATTTTTCTTTAAAACTGGCACAATCGGTGTACCACAATCGCTATAATCAACAGGTCTGAGTACACCAATTCGCACTAAATGGTCTATCTCCTCTGCGACCTTCGATTGTATTGCTAGTGGCATTGGTCTTGGCTTGCAAAATTTAAGTAACGCATTATCTTTTAACTGCAGCCTTGCTTTACCCTTCGTAAAACACCCCAGTCCACCATCAAACAAACCTTTAAACTTTTTCAAAATTTTATCTTTATCGGATTCTACGCAAAAATGATTTATTTCCGAAAGACCTAGTCCAAATTTTTTACAAAAGTTCCGTCCCAATAGGGGTGGACCCCCACCTTTAATGATCAAAAATGGCAATTTAATACATCTCCTATTGTAGCATACTTCCAAATCGCAAATTCCAGTTGGTATAATAGCTTCGCCTGTATACGACTTTAGTACAATATTGGTTGAATTTAATGTTATCGATTTAAAAAATTTCGTAAACATACCAAACGACATGACACTGTAAGTGGACCCTGTATCAAGTTCAAATTCGATTGGTATGTTCTCTACCTCCGTTTGCATGCTAATGGGTTCGTCTACACTGCTGTTTAATGTATATAAAACAGCTTCGCTAGCTTGTACATAGTTAAATGATTTTTTCTGTTCTTGAGCTTTGCCTCTATTTCAACACATTTTTTTTCAAATGTCCTACTACTCCACATTTCTTGCATTTATAGCTTTTATATCTACATTCCGAACTCGTATGATTACTGTAACCGCATACCGTACATTTTTGAACTTGTTGTTTATCACCATATCACTGATCTTTACGCTGCCCTTGATGCTGTTGCTTGTGCTGTTGGTGTTGGTCGCATTTCTTCGTCGTTTTATTATTCCTCATGTGCATCAACTCGCCCCCTTCGCTTTTTACAACTATCTCGTGTTGTTGCTGTATGTACTCAGTAGCCTTCGCTATGTCCAAGACCTTTTGTCAGGTGCAATCCACCGCTGCTGCATCCTCCAGGAACAGTTTGTCACGAGCTGGCCCATTCTCCAACCCCGTTATCAATTTGTCGCGCATTGCCAAATCTAACATTGCACCGAATTTGCACGCCATCGCCAGTGCTCTTACTCGTACTGCCCAATCACTTATGGATTCTGATGAGCTTTTGCTTGCAGTATAAAACTTATATCGTTCTGCAAATGTTGATGTTGGAGCCTTAAAATGCCTGTCCAACACTTCTAAACAACTTGCATAAGTCGTGGTGGTTGCCTCCGCTAATTGAGGGTGTAGTAAATTCTGCAGCAGTATGTAAGATTTTTCCGAAATTGCCGTCAAAAGAATCGCTTTCTGTTTAGTGCCGTCAATGTCGTTCACAGCGAAAAATTGTTGTAGCCGTCACTTAAAAATGTGCCAAAGATTATGGTCACAATCAAAATGAGGCACTAATCCAAGTAAAGTGGAAGACATTTTTTGCCTATTGATCCGCTAACCTCGTCGCCAGTGTAATAAACGATGCTTTATTCAATTATGTATCTAATGGAATGAGAAGAACGACTAAGGAAAAACAATAGGAGTGTACTCGTACGCCCAACTATCTAAAGTTTTAGAAAACTTTTACTGGTTTTGCGTTCTCGTACCCAAAAAACTTGCAAAGTAGGGGAAATTGAGAGAGCAAAATGTGAAAGAGAGCTGCAAATTTCTGCTGGAAAAATTTTTCCCAGCTAAAACTTGCAAGTAAGAAGATCAGCTGATCACAAACACATGTTTGTAAATAAACAAAATAAAATATGGCCTTTTTTGAGTTATTTATCGCAAATTTTATTATTAATGCTAGTATACAACGAAAAAGTGAGTAAATTTAATATCCACAACGTTTGTTGTGTTTATTTTTCGCTAATTTGCTATTAATCTCCAGTTTGTTTACTTTAGAGTGTGCTGCTCTATGGTTGCCGTATAACATTTGTCGTTTGTACCATAATTTAGCTTTAAATATACCAAAATAGATTTAAAAACAGCATGCTGAAATGTTGTTTTGCTGAAGTTTTCGGTTTTGGTAGGTTGATTGTTGAAATGAAAATTTTATAATTTTAAAGCTACATCTGTAGCTATATCTATTACATTGTTTTTGGATCAATGATGGGTGTTTGGAGGAGATACTCTTGTTTTTGAATGAGTCACCATGTGATATCACAAATAATTATGAGAAAAATAACTTATTCATTCCGATATAATTAATTTGTATTTTAAAAAGGTTTTTCGTATCGAAAACTATTCAATTATATAAAATGCCAAATCGGGGGAAAATGTACCAAACAGAAAATAAATTGCCAAATTAATCACCAGTGGCAACTGTGCAAGTGATCAGCTGTTTCGAATGTTGCAAGTTTTTGCAAATTTTGCGTTCTCGTACTTCTGTTGATATTTCGTCTCTTTGAGAGCGAATGCTGCTAACTTCTCAGAACTTTTGCTGCTGGAGAATTTTTTCCTCTCAATACGAGTACACACCTAATGACAAGCCAAAAACTGTTGCTATTCAGCAACATTACAAGGTGGTTATACTATTAAGCAACATGACAAGGTGTTCGTACTTCACATATTTATTAGTGCTTGATACTACTCTACAGGGATAAAGAGAGAACCTTTTTTAAAAATGACTTATGAAATATGCTTTGATTCACTTTTAAATGGGAAATAATACCAAAATCTGAGTTTTGCTTTCTTTCAAACAAAGGTTGGAGAACAAATGCAGTTGGGCTCCAAATCTCAAAAAAATAAATAAAATTGGAATTGATACAGATAATTGAGCAGCGTATAACGGTATACTTCTTTTTTGAGCAAACAACAACAACAAAAATTATCAAAGGTTAAAGTTCAAAATAAGCAATTTTTGAAATCAAGATTTCTTAAAAACGAATGGATGGATCTTGAACCTCAATTAATAGGAAATTTGATTCCCTTTAATTTGGTATACGTACTTTATATATATGTTGTATAGTTCTTACAAAAATTGAATTAATGTAAAATAATTATAAAAAATACACCTTTTGCAGAGAACACCTTTTTGCGTAGGCGGCCTTCGGCCGCACTTAGGGATTATAACCCTCACAAAGTAGAATTCTCTTTCTGTGTTGGCAAGAAAAGGCACTGAACACCTTTTACAGAGAACACCTTTTTGTGTAGGCGGCCTTCGGCCGCACTTAGAGATTATAACCCTCACAAAGTAGAATTCTCTTTCTGTGTTGCGAAGAAAAGGCACTGAACACCTTTTGCAGAGAACACACCTTTCTGCGTAGGAGGCCTTCGGCCGCACTTAAGGATTATAACCCTCAGAAAGTAGAAATCTCTTTCTGTGTTGCGAAGAAAAGGCACTGAACACCTTTTGCAGAGAACACCTTTCTGCGTAGGCGGCTTTCGGCCGCACTTAGGGATTATAACCCTCACAAAATAGAGTTCTTAGTGAAACTAAAAAAATTTAAATATTTGGATAGTAAAACGCATATTAGTCTATTTACAAAGAAATATATATTTCATATTCTTCCTGTTCTTCCTCTTCAACAGGTTTAATACTACAAGGATTGTATAATTTCCCTGCCATTTTTAAAAAGGTGCTTAATCGATCCGTATCACAATTTTTGCAATTGCGGTTAAACACGAATTTAGCTAAATACCCATTAAAAAATAGTTTTTTCCGATGGTATCGGGGCATCGAGCATTTCACATGACGCCACAACCCTTCTATCGTGTTAGTATGTTGCTCTGTATCTGGGTCTTTAAAATGGACGGAATGGTTGACACGAAAGTGAATATACCCCTAATCTCTTAGGCAATCATATGCCTATAAAGATAAACAGAAAGCATATGCAAATAATTAAAAAAAGTACATGCAAATATATTTTATTATGAACATACTTTCCAAATTCGTACACAACTATTGTATCGGGAAAAATCCAGTCCTTTATGATTTTCAACAAAGTTTCCTTGTCCCTCTCCTCCACAGGGACCATAAAGCATGGATTGGTTTCCCGCCCTACTCCACCAAAGACCCATTGTCCTTCCACATGATGCCCACGATGGTATTTTCGTCACCCAAATTTACTCGTCTATTTCGACTACTTTTCCCGGACCTCCAATGTTGTTTTTATTAATAACCATCCCATCATATACAACCTCGCGACAAAAACTACTCCAATCACCAGCCGTATGACTGGATATGCTGAGCTCTTCTATGATGAGATCCAACGTAATGTTCTTCACCCACAAATAAGCGAAAGCTACTATTTTAAATATTGAAAGCCTCGATTTCGAGAAGAAAGTGTCTTTTCTCAAAGAAGCATATACATCGCATCTAACGTTTTTCTCCTTCCTCTTAATCGCTGTAGTACACCTATTAGTTCAAAATTAAACAAACTTAATTTTCACAACCACAATCTTTAAAAAGCAAAAACTAACCTCCAAACATAACCGTCAACACTTTGTGCACATTGTCTAAGTTTCAACGGGTGTCCTTCGGGACACAAATAAGTTCCCTCCCGGGGTATCAATCCCCATTCTTGTAAGGATTCAAGAGTCCTCTCATTGAGCGGACCGTCGATCTTGCATTCGAATAAATCGTATAACTTTATTAAATTAAAATTTGCCATCTTGAATTAAAACTTGTCAACTAGCACGTTATTCCAAACAAAGCTTAAATTTTCACGTATAGCATACCGTTTAAAAATAACGGTTTCTTTTGAGTTATATATTAAAATAATACACATAGACATAGACATATAAATAAATTAATTAATTTGTACCTAAATGAATACAATACCTATGTATATTTACCTATACCTGTTTATTTATATATATCAAGAACAAGAAACAATTTTTGTAAGAACTATACAACATATATATAAAGTACGTATACCAAATTAAAGGAAATCAAATTTCCTTTAAATGAGATCCAAGAATGAGAAAATCCATTCATTCGTTTTTCAGAAATCTTGATTTCAAAAATTGCTTATTTTGAACTTTAACCTTTGATAATTCTTGTTGTTGTTGTATGCCCNTTGTAAGAACTATACAACATATATATAAAGTACGTATACCAAATTAAAGGAAATCAAATTTCCTTTAAATGAGATCCAAGAATGAGAAAATCCATTCATTCGTTTTTCAGAAATCTTGATTTCAAAAATTGCTTATTTTGAACTTTAACCTTTGATAATTCTTGTTGTTGTTGTATGCCCAAAAAAAGAAGTATACCGTTATACTCAGCTCAATGATCTCTATCGATTCCAATATTTTTTTTTTTATTTGAGATTTGGAGCCCAACTGCATTTATGCCAAGGTTGGAAATAAAACAAAGTTGTCCTTATTTCCCATTGCTTATTTGAGTAGTCCACTTGCAAACAGCGTTATGTGATTTTATAACAGTAAGCCGTAAATTACAAAAAACCGACTACGTCAACTAGTATCATCTAAATGGTAATTTTTTTTTATTACCTGAAAAATTTGGATAAATAAGAGTCTAATAATATTGAAAAATAAAATCGCAGTATGGTAGTTTTTGCAAATTTCATATTTAAAAATTCAATATAGCGAGTTTTGAAACAGTAACTTTTACATAGCTAGTTTTGAAATTGTACATCGTTATAGTAATAGTCAAGAGAACAAATAACAATAGGAAATGAGAAAATATCATTTAAACTCTTAGGCCTTTGTCGTTATCCATTGCAGTCTCTTTATTATCTGTAATTTCTTGGGCCTCATTTGCCTCTATTTCCACGTTTTTATAAAATTCAAGAATATCGTAAGTACGCCAAACTTCGCCGAAATGTTTAGCAAGCAGTTTCTGTACATCCTCTATCTTGGCAGGATTTACAGGAGCACCAATATCCATCCTGATTGGTTGAATGTGGAGCGAATTTCCTTTCTTGCAGAGGTTTCAGTAACTGGTTACCTCCGACACGTAAGAGGTTTCGCCTTTAAATGAAATTCTATTAGTTTTGTCTTTTGTTAAAAACAATCTTTTGGAAGAACTAAGTTTAAAATGCCAAGTGCGTTTTTAACTGCAGATTTCCAATCATAAATATGGAAATCACTTCCAAGCCTTATAACCGTCCCATGTTTACTAAATATATTAAAATATTCCTGGGGTTGCACAATAACCTCTACTGGACGGATATATCTTTCTATATTGCCAAAAATGCGGTCAGGAGGCAAAAATTAATGCCCTACAATAGGGAAAATTAGAGTAACTTTCCCAATATGATCTGGAGCTTTTGTTTTTAGCCAATTTGCTAACATTTCCAATACAATTGTATTCTTGTTTTGCCCTGCGCAGCCGTCGCAAAATAATCTCATATTTCTTATATTTTTTTCGAAGTTTCTGTTAGTCAGCCGATGAAAAATTGCTGAAGCGATCTGATTTGACTCTTTCGGAGCTTCCGTTTCTAGCCATGTATATATAAAAGTATTTGTGTGATCTTTCCGTGCATGTGATGATCTCTGACAAATTGTAAAATTATAAGCATACAATTGGCGACCTTAGGCTGAACCAAGGCAAGGCAAGGTATAAGTGATTTCGACATTTCTCTCTTTTGAACTGCTCTCAGGGTACTATTATATATATATATAAGGAAAATTAGAAAGTTAGGGGGGCTCGAGCACCCCCTGCCCCTACCAGGCTACGCCCATGTGGATAGGCCAAACTTCAAACCTAAACCGGAATTCCTTGTTGAGATAAAGAAACTGAAATTAACTTTTAATAAATTTAATGGAAAGGAAATTTCGAATTGCAAAAATTTAATTGCTGAATTATTGAAGTTAAGTTCTGATGTAAATTTAGAAGAATCAAACTTTTTTTTAATATCTAATATACTTTAGAATTCAGTATTTGAACAAAAAAATAAATGCTCAAAAACATTGGGATAGTAAAAGCAAGAAAATTGTCAAAACGGTTTTATGAATGAGTGTGTTTCATTTAGTGTGTAATTTTGTATCAGTATGCATTTCCACATTTACATTAAACCAAAAATGCAATAAATAAAATGAAGCTGATTCTAATGGGATGTATAAATGCATAACAAAGGGCTAATTTCTTTGTTTACATTTTTTGCTATTTTCAGCTATGAGAGAGCTCGACTGAATTGTCACTTCTACCTTATTGAATATGCCTTGGGCTGAACCAAATTCTTTTGACAATGAAAAGAAAAAGTTATCTCGTCAGCATTTTGTAATCCAAGAGCAGTGTAAAACCATTTAGCTTTCATTATGTGGACACGTTTTTGCGCCATAAATTGTTGTTTTTTACTTTAGTCATGTTCTCTTTTAATAATTTCTTTTAACTCTATGCATTTTGAACAAGCATCGGTAGTTGGAGTTTTAAAGCTCCAATTGAAATACTTATTAAATATTCGTCTGAAAATTTTGTGTGTTGTGTTATAGCATTTGTGCAATTTTCGAATATTTAAACCACTGCTTAAATATTGCACAGTAGATCTTCCTCTAACATAGTGCGATTCCACAGATTTAAGGCTTTTTATAAATAATATCACTGAATCTTTTATTTCTGAGTACCTACTTATTTGACTTTCTACCTCCTCCTCTTCGCTCCATTGCTAATGACATTGTAAGATGGTGTTTACATATTCTCTGTATTCTATCTATAGGTATTCCAAGAATAGTCGACATAGCTTTTTGACTGCTTTGTTCAAAATTATACCACGTTTTCCACTACTGAACCTAACCTTCACTGGTATATAATAACCAATAGCTTGTATCCTGGGTAACTTTACTTGAAGTTGAATACAATTTTTATGAAATTTAAGATAATCTTTCGTAGTTATTTCTTTACATTGGTAACTGCTGGATATTCTATGAACGCAACGGGGCATGGTTGGGGGTTTTCTTTCCATATGTCTGAAAAAATCAAATATCATGTTCATAGGTGAATCTGCAAACTTTATAAGATGCCCCTTAACATCAAGAAGTTTATAGCTTTGAAAACCTAGAAAAAAATGCGTGTGTAACACCGTACACTTGATAGACNTTAAGATAATCTTTCGTAGTTATTTCTTTACATTGGTAACTGCTGGATATCCTATGCACGCAACGGGGCATGGTTGGGGGTTTTCTTTCCATATGTCTGAAAAAATCAAATATCATGTTCATAAGTGAATCTGCAAACTTTATAAGATGCTCCTTAACATCAAGAAGTTTATAGCTTTGAAAACCTAGAAAAAAATGCGTGTGTAACACCGTGCACTTGATAGAAGTGAAACTTCTTAAAAAAGGTGTGAGTACCAGGTACCTACTCACGAAATTGGATGTGTAAACATATGTTTACGGTTCGGCAAACCATTAGGCGATTGAGTTACATACATAGGTTTGGTTAGAAATCAAACAATAATTTCATTTCATCTTATTAATTTTCTGATATACATATAATTTATTTATTCATTTTCCGGTAACACCACCTTATATGAATTCGCGCTTCTAGCATCCATAGGACCGGGTTGTAATGGAAGTAATTGTATGTTTAACAAATAAATGAAAATGTTTATAATGCAATCAATAGATCCTTACGAATTCGCCATTACCAAGGCACTAAGTAACGTACGCACTTTTGTTTGCAAAATGCATTTTTTTAAGTTGACAGAATACAAATTCCTTTGTTCGGCATTTATTCTTACTCGCTTTCTATCTTCCAAGGCGAATTCATATATTCTTATCACGAATTCATATATTCATGTGGTAGCAAGAGTATAAAAACATAAAATTACCTTATAAATTAAAAGCATAAGTATCACATGTATGCGTAGTCTAATTCACGAAATCATTTCATCGATATGAGTAAAAAGTAAGTGCATAAACTCTATTTCGCGTTAATTTAAATCATGAAATGCTATTCATTCATTCAGTTTCTACACAAGCGCATGAAATAATTTCATGAATTGGCCTACGCATAGTGGTAGTAAATGACAGACTGAATTACAACAAACACATCCTTTTGACATAATGCAAGCCGAAAACGTTGGTTCAAATCAATCCGCAATCAAGTTGGACGTTTTGCCCACAAACATTGCAATTTTGCGAGCAGTCTCATTGTAAAATCTCATTTTTACAATTTCATAGTTTCGGCTTACATTTATAAAATTCAACGAAAGCACGTACCTATTTCGGCTGAGTTATCCATTTTCGGTTATTTATTGTATAAAATAAACGCAAATTAAATGGGTTTGTACAACATGGCCATTAATATAGCGGTAAGTTGTACAACTTGCCAGAAAATCCAAATTTTTTGATCTTTCACACAACCAAGACATAAATTCATTCAACAGGCCCACAAACGGTGCAATATAGAGTAAAACAACACCAAGTTGAACCAATGGTCGCTACGTTTATGGATTTCTTTAAGAAACATCGGGCAAAAATTTTTCAACTGCTCCTGTAACACTACCTTATATAAGTTGGCCTTGCTATCATCCTCATATATGTATGTTCATCATAGTATACCAACGAAGGACGAGCTAATACAAGAGCCAAAACTACTCTAGAAAATTACACGCGCAATGACAAACATGAACAAATGTACAACAAACACATAATTTTTGACAATCAGTACAGTTCGCATTTATATCAACGAGCAGCTTATTAGATTTGTTTTCGTTTGTACTACATATGTACATATATACATATACACAAACATATGTACATACGTATAAATATATTTACCCAGTGGGAATTAGGAGCACGTAATAATACCTTATTAGCAACTTACTCTTCACCTGGCAGTCATTACCATTTCCCTGCCGAACGTCCCTTACTTTTACAAAGGCATGGCCGCCTTATGTAAGTAGGAATTTAGAATGTACATTTGGTATCAGACATACTTCTGAGCCGCTTTACAAAGTAAGTTACGTGTAATGCAGAGCAGTCGCTCGGAGTAGTTCGGTGCTTGGAAATAACTTCGGCTGCACGTTATTTTGCAACTGACAACGTAATGTGTCTTCGGAGGTGTTCATTTTGCCCTTTACTAGTAGATGACATTGGCCATGATGACAATTTTGGCACTAAAAACTGAAAGAAAACATGGCTTACCTCGCAAGGTGCTTACCTATTTTCCCAGTGGGTACAACCATTCAAACATATGTATATACATGAAAACATTTCTGTCCATAAGTACATATGTTCATATGCCCATCAGTACAACGAAGCCCGTTTGCTTCATCGTAAATATATCCACACAAACATATGTACATACATATGTACGAATGGGTGTAGTTACGCGGAGAACGCTTGCATCATTTATACATATATTGCTTGGTAGCGGCAGAGCTGAAATGCGCAATGTGTTCGTTCATACACACACATATATGTATACATATATAGTTGAGAGAAATAGAGATTGCGCCAAGAATGATAGAATATAAGATTGCGCCGATCAGAGAGGATTTTTGAGAATAGCTTTTGTGTGACGTCACACTGGTGCAATTGCGAGAGAGAAATGTCAAAACGTGAGCAAGAATGGAAGAAGAAGAAAAAATGTTGCAAGGAAAACGTAAACAAGTTGCACAAGTGTGACGTCATGCAAACAACGATTCTTTCAAATTCGTTAAGAGAGGAATAGCAGTCCGAGATCGGCGCAACCTTTGTAATCTCTCAATCGTGAGATTGCGCCAATCGCGGTACCGCTAATCCGCTCTTTGTGATTTTGACAGAATGAGCTGTGTGCGTGACGTCATCTTGGTGCAATTGTTGAATGTGAGCATACGAAAAAACCAAATAACAATTTTAAAATTTGTGCGTTAATATTTCTGCGTGGTTTTAAACAATTATTGAGACATTAAAAAGCAAAATAAGGTGCGCAGTGGCAAAGTGTAATAGTGAAAACAAAAGGAAAGCGTGCTATATAAGTTTTTTTTCGTTTCCTACGGACGCAAACCTGGCGAAAAAGTGGAAGCAGTTCTGTCGGGGAGGACATGCATTTAACACCAAATCGAGCTTTGTGCTATGTGTGTGAGCTATGAGCTTCTACATGGAACTATGTTGGCCTTTTCTTGGTGAATTGTAGTAGGTATATTTCCATGGTGAATGTAGACAGTTGCTGGCTTAGTTTGCTGGCAATGGAATACATACAAAAGCAGTTTCTACAGTAAATAGATACATGAACTTCACTACCTACTTATTTTTGTTAGTACCTGATTCTTTTAGTGCTGGTATGAGGTAATGTACCAGTGGATAAGGTCGCCAGGCGCTAATTCAAGCGGCATCTTACCGCGCTGTTACGTACCTAATACAAAACAGTGCACAAATTATTTTACATTTAAAAGTTCAGCTTAAATACATAGAATATTTGCTTCCAAAAAAGCCACACTCATGCATCCTCTCGGAAATGGTACAAAAGTCATCAAATAAAAGCTGTGGAGTTTATGGTGGTTGGCTACCGTCCACAAATATTAATATGCACTCTGCATGGCTTTTTAAAATGGCAAGTCGAAAAATTCACTTTGCTGCACACCTTCCCTTTGGTCTACATGAAATTGCAAACACTGTTAATGCATCAATTTTTTCATGTTCTAAAAATCGTACTTATCTAAAGGGCTACATGTCCAAAATTATTGCTACGTGTTCCTAATTAATCAATCTTTGTATATTTATTGATCCCTGCAAAATTGGGCCATGTAATATTAAAATTAACACATTTTTCTGCATTGTTTACATATTTTTATATGCGTTTTACGCTCAAAAATCCTCTCTCATTGGCGCAATCTTGTATTCTATCATTCTTGATGTATACATACATACGTGCATTCAAACATACATATGTATATCCATATGTAGGTACTCGTACCCGTCATGCTTGGCTTTATTTCTTTTTCCCCTTCTCTATACTGCCTATATCTTCCTTCTCACTCATGTAACGTTTTCAGGTATTATTACTTAGATTAAATTTTGCTAAATCTAAACTATTTAAAATAAATGTAGATTTGCCTGTGTTTTCAGACTTCATAACAATTTTTAATTGTATAATGACCACAATAATAATAATCACGTTTGAACGCAACTGTTTCACAATGAATTTCGTAAAATAAAACGTGCACTATCACAAACTGACAAGTTCCGACTGAGATACTCCGTCAAAGCGGCGTCATAAGTTCGGGGTAGGGGTTGCCTATTGTTCCGCAACTATTCAACTGTGGCAGGTAGTTTTTTTTTTGTTCCTACGATAAGTTTAAAAAAATAGACTTATGACCGCCTAGATCGATCAAATACCCCTATGTCAGTGTTGGCAAAATGTTAATCTGATTAACGATTAAAAATTAATGATTAAAATGTTAATCGCGATTAACGATTAAAATTGATTAATCGTAATCATCCGTACGATTAATGATTACATTTTTTTAATCGTCAATCTTCGGTTGTGATTACGATTAAATAATTTTAATCATTAATCGTTAATCCAATTTAAAAAAAATCTGATTAAGTGGTCTTGTTTGTCCGAATTTGAAACCAAACGCGGGTTATAGTTATTTCTTTTGTGTTTTACACTTAAAAAAACGCATAATATATAAAAAAAAAATTATTATTATTAATATTAGTAATACATAAATTGGGAATTTTTATAACCCACCGCACATGCGCAGAGGGTTATTAAAACCTAGTTTGCTTAGCGTCTGTTAAAATAGATCTTAATGAAAATGCACACCAAATTGCTTAGATTTATGAGGAAAACCGACTTTGCCATACCCGATTAACTGGCCTTGTGTGCACAGTAAAATTCCAGCATAAATTTCTTAATCACAAGACCTACTTAATCATATTGAGGGTTAATGATTAAAAATTAATTTGTTTAATCGCGGTTACGATTAACTGTTTAATCAGATTAAAATTAATCATGATTAACTGTCAATCTATTAGTGCCAACACTGCCCTATGTGCATGGGTGGGGTGCATGCAATAACACCATACGCAATAATTCCAATTTCTTGGACATTAAAACGCAGGTTCAGAAGTGAACTAGTGGAATTTTTCCCATAAGAATGTTCAAAACAATATAATAATATAAATAAATGCAATGGGGGACCCATAAAATACTTATTACGCGTATTAAAAAATGGTTAAATAAACAATTCGGTACTTTTATTGGAAGTCTCCTGAAGAGAAATAGAGTTTTTCGATCGAAAAATACTGATTTTCAAGAATTCTATACCATTCTTACGAAATTGTTTCCCTTATCAAATACATGGAAAACTTTAAGCCTTTAAATATTCTTTGATATAAAAAAGCAAAGGTATATTTTGCTCCGTATAGAACAATTCTAGGGTGTGAGCATTAAAATTCTGACTATACTTACATACATAAATACTTATATAAATATTAGGACTGAGGGTTCCATTCGGATTTTTTGACTGTCCGTTAATAGGGACGTTGAAATACCTGAATGAAATATACGAGTATCCGGATATTGGAATCTAAAAAATAACAATAAATTACAAACTTTTTGTGCGTTCATGAGGTGTTCTATTATTTGTTTTGCAACGCTATACATTCAATAATTTAGGGAAAAATTCTACGAATCTGTTCAAAAACTGTTTAGAATATCCGGCTATCCGAATAACCAAATTAACGGATATTAACCGGATAAAAAATTAATGGATATTAACCCGATATACATATTGTTTGGATTTTATCCATATAGACGAATATCCAAACGGGTATCCGGATAGACTCAGCACTACCCTGCCAAAACCGTTGAACCATGCGGTCCATCTGTGTCATATTGGAGTACTTACAAAATACCCATATGTGATGCAGTAGTGGATCATCTCGTGTCTATACACGATGTTTATTGGGCTGTGTTGCCAAGAGGTAGGTACCCTATGGACTAATCTCTTGTAGTCAGTGTTGCCGTTTTAGCCCTTTGGTGGCTAGATTTAGCCACCACATCCTGTTTTTGGCCACATAAATTGTAAAATCGCCCCTAGCCCTTTTTTAGCCATTTGGAGAATTTTTTCATACTTGGCATGAAAAAGTTGTATATGCTTAATTTGAACTAATTTTTTTTCATTTAAAAAGAGGAATTTTTAAACTAAGAAAGACTCATATATATACATATGTATATGTATTGTATGTTCTTTACGTTTTTATACATGCCTAATTTGTTAAATGGCCCATCAAGTCGACCGTGTATGTTCTTGTGGTGTAATTGTACAAGCTGCTAATGCGACTTCAAAAACTATTTGAAAAGTTTATGATTGTACCAGCCGGCTGGTGTCGTGAGTGGAGAAATTAGCTAATTTTTCTAAGTAAAAATTATTTTGGAGAAAACTTTTTGCACTATATGAGTCAAGGCCGTGTTTGTGGAAGATTAAAGTTCACGATATTGCAGTTGTGAATTAAAAAAAACAAACAATGTTTAACAAAATGGTAGAAAAAATATGAAATTTCGGCTCTAATCATTTCGATCTTTCCTGGACCTCATTTGTAAAGAAATAGATATTGTACCAGCATGCAGGTAAGTTATATGCTTCGAGCCTGATGGTACAATCACTTGATGGAGCCAGCAAACTGGTGTCGTATATTTCCCCTTTAAAACAAAAAGGTTTTTGGTTGGATAAAATATTAGCTTTTTTCCAGAGTTCATTGTTTTTCTATGCCATTACTTATTGAAAATGCTTGCGTGTAAACTTATATACATACATATGTATATGAAAGTAAAAAAAAATCAGCTACCATTTTTAGCCACAACGATTTTTTTAAGCTCTTTTTAGCCCTTTTATACATACATATGTATATGAAAGTAAAAAAATTTCAGCTTCCATTTTTAGCCACAACGATTTTTTTTTTAGCTCTTTTTAGCCCTTTTTCCCTCATCGATGTTGGTCTGCTTGGCGTGGGGATGAGGCTTAAGTGGTGACATTGGGGCCTTGAGGGGCTTCTATGTCAGCATGAAATAAGAGGGGGGCTCCGTAAGACACGAGCTTACACAGTTTCCTATGTGGAGATTACCGTACCGACGATTACTCCTGCCCTCATCCCTCCTTATTTCTCCTATCCCAACAACCCAACTCCTCCCCCCTAATCCAGGGTGTTATGCGACACCGTGCCCATTGGATGGTTTGCAGCCAGGGGGTTTACCAGACCGGCTGTATTATAACGGCGCCTTCCTGATACCAGGCCGCCTCAGGGAGTAACGGTGGCCTTGCCGCGGCATGGGGCGCTGCCGTGGTGGACCGTTAATTTCCCCTTACATTGCTTAGACTACCGCGCCCGCCTCGTCGGGCAGGTGGTCGTACGAACAAGATGAATACAAACCAAAACAAAACAAAAACGACAACGAAAACTAAAAGTTCGAGCAGCGGAGGATCCTCGGAGCCGGCATCCAAAGCAGTCTCCACCCCGGTTGGGGATTCTGAGGAGGCGAGGGCATCTCCGGCTAAGGCCACGAGTGGGGCCTACACGGCGAGCGCAGTGGGTCAAGTCGATACCCATAGCTGTCTCTGTCCCGGGTGGGAGTTCTGGCCCTGCAGAGGTGAAATTGCCCTGCGTTAAGGGCTTAAGCAGGGCCTTCACGGCCGGTACCTCAGGGGGGTCGAAGCCAGCTCCTTCTGGTACTAAAGGCCACAGAATTCTGCCGGTAGTGGGTAGTGCCTGTGCGAAATCGCACGGAGCAGCTGGGGGTACGGTGCGTGGCGGAATCGCCAGCACCAGCAAGGGTCTCTCGCCGCGTGTCTTTGGAGCTTCGAGGACCTCGGATCGGGCACCTCAGGGAAGGCCAAAACGGCGCGCCACCGCGGGGAGAAGGGATCGCTCGGACCGTTGCATGGCTGCTAAAATTTTGGATCGCTATGGCGATCAGTGTGCTGGTCAAGTTAGTGATCAGCATGCTCGAACGATCGAGTGGGCCAAAAAGGTGGTCGGCGATGATAGGATGCGACATCCGCCCAGGGGAAGGTAGCCGATGGCGCGAATGCGCTGTCGACTATGAAGCGGCAGAGATCACGGGAGGGGGAAACCACGACCGTGAACAAGTTTCGTACGGGGCCGGCTCCCACGTTTAGCGAAATCGCTAATCTTGCCGGCTCTGTGGAGTTAGGGGTCATGGACCGCAGCAGGGAAGACGGCGCCATCACTCACGAAGAGTGGAAGCGTGTGGCGGCCGCCATGTCGGCGGTATTTATGAGGGTGGTCAGGGGGAATCCAGGGCCACCGCCTAGGTGTGAGAGTGCCGGTTGTCACCATGGGCTGCATAAGCTCACGAGGTGCGCCGATCAGCGGTCGCCAGCCTTATACAAGGAGGCAGTCTCCCTGGTTGGGGAGGTTTGGAAGGGTGCCGATCTAGTGGCCGTGGACAAAGCGGATCTTCCGATGCGTCCACGGGCTCGGGTATGGCTCCCTACTGAGGTTACCTCTCCAGAGGAGATCGAAGGAATACTTCGGTACTGTAATCCTTCTCTCCCGACGCATAACTGGAGGGTAATCTGGCTAGAGAAGACCGAGGAATCTTATCGGCAAGCGCTGATACTGCTTGATGCGGAGTCCCTCGGTACTCTCGGCGATACAAAGGGGGTCATATACTATGGCTTCGAGAAGGTGGTTCTACGGATTCTACCGACCGAAGCCAAAGCAGATGACCCTCTGCATCCAGCTACTTCGGAGGGAGGAAGAGAGGCCATTGACTTCGCCAGCATGGAGTTGGGAGACTCGGCTCAATCGTATGCTGAAAGCATTGGGGGCGGCTACTCTACCGGGGCGTCCGTCTTCAGTATCGAGAGGTTGTTCGGTGGGGTCGATGCCCGCGGTCAGAGCGCGGAACTAGCGCTCATGGAGGATATTCTGGAGAATGAAGGTTCTGCAGATTAATCTCCAACATTCCAAGGCGGCATCCGCCAATCTTTTGCTCCACCTTGAGCAAGGTGGGGCTGACGTGGTTCTGATACAGGAGCCATGGCTGAGCAGTAATGGTATATCTGGAATCAGAACAAGGAACTACAAGCTGATAGCGGCGAACAACGTAGGTAGAACTAGGGCCTGTATGCTTATCAGAGGTGAACTAAAAGCTTTTATTTTGCATAATTTCAGCAATGAGCATGTGGTTTTAATTAGGCTTGGAACGAGAGGCTGGAGAACTCTGGCTCATATCCGCCTGCATGCCGCACGATGACGAGGTGGAGCCACCTCCAAGGCTGCTGAGGAGCGCTCTAGCGGAAGCCAAGCGACGGAAAGCTGGCGTGATCTTGGGGTCCGATGCGAACTCGAGGCACGCAGTTTGGGGCAGCTCGGATACAAACTTGCGAGGTGAGTCACTTTTTGAGTTTATTCTAAGTGAAAACTTACATATCTGTAATCTTCGAGATTTAGGCGTATTCTCGCTAGGAGTCCTGCTCCGCTGGGTTACTTGAGGGATGAGGCAGGTCACTGGGCTATGAGTCGCGAGGAGTCGCTTAGGCTGCTCCTGGACACTCACTTTCCTTCCGATCCCTTCCCCGAGAAGATCTCCTTAGAGGAAGTGTTTGGGGACTGTTCTGCTGATTCTGACCTCCTGGATGAGCGCCACCTGGCGCGGGCGATCAATTCGTTCGAACCCTTTAAATACCCAGGACCTGATGGCATCATACCTGCGCAGCTGCAAAAGGCGGCGGAGGTGTCGTGCCGTTGGTTGGCCTCAATCTACGCGAGCTGCGTTAGATACGGGTACATTCCCAGGGGCTGGAGGGTCGTCAAGGTGGTGTTCATCCCGAAGGCCGGAAGGAGCTCTCATGTTGCCCCCAATGTATAAACTGCTGACCCAACGGTACCTTAACATAGTTATTAACTGGGCGGCCAAAAGTGGTCTTGCCGTAAACCCCAGTAAGACAGAGCTGGTCTTATTCACAAAAAAATATAAAATCCCCGCCGCTGCTCTTCCCTCGGTTGGAGGTCTGCGCTTACAGCTGTCTGACAGGGTCAAGTACTTGGGCTTGATCCTGGACAGCAAGTTTTCGTGGGCGCCAAACATCGAGGAAAGGGCAAGAAAGGCATCAGTGGCCTTATATTGCAGTAGGAGGGCTATTGGTAAGAGATGGGGCATCTAACCTAAAGTTGTCTATTGGCTATACGAGACCGTAGTCAAGCCAATTATGTTCTATGGGGCCGTAGTCTGGTGGAACTCACTTAAAAAGGCTATACTAGCTAGGCAGGTGGAGCGCGTACAACGGGCTTCTTTAATTGGTATTAGTGGGGCACTGCGAACCGCCCCCAAATTAGCACTGAACGCAATGCTAAACGTAGCGCCTGTCGACGTTGCAGGCAGAGTTGTCGCGGCGCGAACAGCTATAAGGCTCAGGGAAACCGATTGGTTGACCAACCTAGGGACTGGACACTCTGGAGTTCTAGGAGGTTTCGACTTCATCCCCGATCACACAGATTACTGTACCACCGTTACGGCTCCTAGGAGCTTCTTCTCTGTCCATTTTCCCTCAAGGGATGAGTGGGCCGGGTGGGACTTCTGGAGGAGGGGTGCGGTGAACTTCTTTACGGATGGATCGAAACTGGATGGCAGGGTTGGTGGAGGGGTCTTCTGTCGAGAGCTTTCCATCAGCACTAAGTTCAGGCTCCCGTACTTGTGCAGTGTATTCCAGGCGGAAGTAGCTGCTATCAAGGAGGCGGTGGATTCACTGCTAAGGAGCGTTATAACCGTCAGGGAAGTGAGCGTATATTCTGATATCCAGGCGGCTATCAGGGCTTTGAGTTCGTTAGAGGTGCGCTCTAACCTGGTTAAAGAATGTCTTCTCTCTATCTCGGCCGCGTCGGAATACTTCCGCATTAGGCTTATTTGGGTTCCGGGACACAGCGACATTGAGGGGAACTGCGTGGCTGACGAGCTGGCCAGGGAAGGAACCCGTGGAACGTTACTACCGAATAAAGAGCGGCTGGGGGTGCCATTGATCGCTTGCGGTTCGCTCTTGGATAAATGGGCGTCATGTCAGCTCAGCGAACGCTGGGCGAATACCATGATATGTGCGATCGCAAGGTCCTTTTGGCCGAGGGTGGACCGGGGGCGATCGAGGGCACTCCTCACACTCACAAAGCCACAGCTATCACTTCTGGTGGGGGTTTTAACGGGTCACTGTCCTATCGGTATCCACGCAGTTAGGCTGAACATTCTGCCGGACCCTTTGTGTCGCTGTTGCCTGGAAGATGACGAGGTAGAATCACCTCAACACTACCTTAGGTTACCAGCGTTTGCGAGGCTAAGGTTGAAGTACTTTGGCTCTCACTTTCTAAACAGCCCCGAGGAGCTCTGGGGCATTGAGATCAGGCTCATTAGTTAGTACATAATCGGCTCGGAGCGTTTTAACGATAAAGTTTAGGGGGCCTTTCCAAATTGTGGTATCACAAAGGACAATCTTACATTGTCTAAGTGAGCTCCGGTTACACGGGGCTGCCACCTTACCTAACCTAGCCTAACGTAGCCCTTTTTTAAAGGAATTTGGCTATCACTAAAAATGATTCGCGGCAACACTGCTTGTAGTAGTTTTGTGCTACTCTGATGAAATGCAAAGCTGGAGGACATCACAATGTTTATTGGACCACACTTTTATATGCATTTCGGTTAATTTTGTAGTCCTCCTTGACTCGTAGGAAATACTCTCTACATGCGTACATGGTGTAGTCGCGATTTTTACAGGGTAATGCTCATGAGTATATACGTATATGCACATACAAATACGATCCACAAGGCGACATTCGTGTCCCATTCAGTTATAAAAAACGCAATTGCACATCGCCAAGCCAATATTGTAAACTACATACCCGGCAAGAAAACTCCAAACTTGTGAACCAAATTTCAATTTCAGTACTAGTTCTTAATCGCCAAAAACGAACCAGTCTGATATTTACTAGATCCCCTCCAGTCCAAAAGCAGAGAAATTGTGTACTTTACAGAGCTATTTTATTTTACTTTTTAATATTACATTGTACATGTACCTATGTGCATACATCTGTACATACATATGCTTTTACTCCATCCCTATAAACATTTATTTTTGTTTTTATTTCTAAACCAAAATAAATTGAAATGCAAAAAGTACCTCTATGAGGTTGAACAATTTAGTAATTAGATGGGCTTAACATTTTGTAGATTTATCTTTGGTTATTTTGATTACACGCGGGTACCAAATTTTATAGTTGGGACTCATACACATATTATACAAAATACACTGAGGGAAAAAAATATTAAAATCAGATAGAAACGTAATTGATCTTACTATAAACGTCAACGAAAGTACTGTATATTGGTAAATATTCAATACAATTACGCGCATATTAAAATGGCCGCGTTCGTTCTGAAAAAGCATCCCTGAAGTGACTAATCAAGACAAAAACTAAAAAACAATATTTAACTTGCATGTCGCATGCAGTGGAATTCGAACCCTGACCATCTGTCTATATCAACAAATTGTGGCATGAATCTTTGCGCACTCAGCTACACCCAGGCATATGAATTTGCTTTCAAATGTTGAATATCCATCAAAACCACAGCACGCGATTTGTACGGATAAACATGTTCCATGTATGTGTTGTCACCGCCCTGCAGGGAAAGCTACCAGTTGTGAACCAGAATGTTACCAGTTTGCGTTTAAACCCAACTAGTTCACGTTGTATCCTTTTTCAATGTTAGCGACTCATAGGAGATGTCAATTGTCCGCTGCTGCATCAGCACGCTACCAGTAGAAATACCAGTAGCATCATACCAGTTGACGGGATAGACTGCCTATTCATCCCCCGTGAAAAGCNATGTCAATTGTCCGCTCCTGCATCAGCACGCTACCAGTAGAAATACCAGTAGCATCATACCAGTTGACGGGATAGACTGCCTATTCATCCCCCGTGAAAAGCATAAGTATATCATTTTGCTCGCGGCGCTGCAGCAGTGGCAATGGTCGACAGAGTAAATCTTTGGCACGCCAAATCAAGAGATCTGAGTTCGAATCCCAGTGAGCGAATCTTTTTTTTATTTCTGTTTTATTTATTTGTTTATTTTTTTATTTATATCTCTTGTATAATTTTTAAATTTATTGTTTTAAAAAGAACAAAAAATTATTTATTTTCATTTTTTTATGGTATTTATTTTTATTGTTTATATCTCTTGTGTAATTTTTAAATTTATTGTTTTAAAAAGAACAAAAAATTATTTATTTTCATTTTTTTATGGTATTTATTTTTATTGTTTATATCTCTTGTGTAATTTTTAAATTTATTGTTTTAAAAAGAACAAAAAATTATTTATTTTCATTTTTTATGGTATTTGAGTATTTAGGTTTTTTCCAAATCAAATTGAATTTATGTACAATTTTTATTTTATATTTAAATTGAAATAATTATAATTATTTAAATTAATTTACTTACTTTACTTTAACAACCTCCACGCGCACTCGAACCTGAGATCCCAGAACCAGAATCGGTAGTCTTGACTCGACGCCACAGCCGACATTTGTGATGAAAGCAATTAACCACGTTTTAGTTTTGGTTATGCCTATTCACAGACAGATGTCGCTGATCGCATAAGTTGTTCGAAATCGCCGAAATGGTAGGCCGTCGCTTTAGCACATACTGGTTAATGAACTAGTATTTATAGTGGCTGGTTTGGCATTTCACTGCGGAGAACTAGTATGNAACTGGTATAATTATGGTTCATAACTGGAATTTGTGCATACTGGTTTAGCTTTTCACTGCAGGGCGCATNCTAGTATTTATAGTGGCTGGTTTGGCATTTCACTGCGGAGAACTAGTATGATTATAGTCCATGACGAACTGGTATGACTCTCCCATTTAATACCAGTTTTCGAACTAGAATTTCTACCAACTAGTTTACTTTTTTCTGCGCGGAACTGGTATAATTATGGTTCATAACTGGAATTTGTGCATACTGGTTTAGCATTTCACTGCTGGGCGCATTCAGAGCGGCGCTCTGCANAGTTTACTTTTTTCTGCGCGGAACTGGTATAATTATGGTTCATAACTGGAATTTGTGCATACTGGTTTAGCTTTTCACTGCAGGGCGCATTCAGAGCGGCGCTCTGCATGCTTGGGGTGCGTATGTACACTTATATATATACTCAGATGTGAGCAGTCAAATACGTGCGTAATAAATTTTGTATGAAAATATTATTTTTAAATACGAACATTTTTAAACGATAATCAAATATAAAGTATTCATTTTTACTATGCATTATTTCCCTTACAGGACTATTCTGCACGTTACCGAAGATTTTGTAACCGGAAATTTTTATTACCAAAAAATGTTACCAGTTCTTGTCACCGCGATTCTAGGAACGTTGGTAATGCAGTTAAAGTATTCAGCAATTCAGCTATGAAGAATTGTGCAAATTCTAGCATTGCATATTTCACGGGGCAATACTTTGTTACCAGCTTATGAGATGATAACAAAATTTACCGGTTACAAGAGTACACGGAATGCGAAAAGGGTTTAAAAATTGACAGGAACTTTATTTACCGGTTACAAACTTTTTTTTTTATTACCAGCGCAGAATAGACCTGCTAGTGTAGATTTTTTTTATTTAGAATAAAATTTATAGTTCTAGTTTGACTAATTCGTCCACAGTTTGTTAATTAAAAATTGACTTATTGCATGCGGTTAATCAAATTTGGCAATTATTTTTGAGTAATTCTTATAAATTATTTAATAAAGTGTTCGGCTTAGATATGCTGGGAATAGCATAGCCGAAGTTGGATTGGCGCAGAATATTGCTAAATGTAAAAATAATAGGGTAATTTGAATAGTCAGTGACTTTTTGAATAAAAGACGTATTTTTCGGCAAAAATACGTTTATTTCCGAACAAAGCCTCTTTTAAGGTCGATGCATTTGGTCCAGCGTTTTTCCAATTTTTATTTCCTTACTTTCCTTTTCAGGCTCCTCAAAATAAGTGTTTGTTTCAGTGGCTCTTTATTCTACCCAAATCTCTTATCTACACTTCTTGATTTTTCTCTGGTCTCTGGTGTATTGTGGTGGATGCATGTTACGGAAGGGAAGGAAAGGTTACGAAACGGTGCAAAAACTCGTTCTTGTCGCGGCTGAACATGGGCAAATACTATTTTGAAGTGGTCACACGGTTGCGTTTATGGTCGAGTGCGGCACCCATGTCGCGGATAGCCTTTTCACATAAAAAGTGATGTACCCACTCAGTTGAGGTGCCTACACACTTTCATTTTCCGATCGTACATAATCATCGCATAAATTTCATTGACGATTTCTGTCGTGACGACCTCTTTAGGCGACCTGAACGTTCGAAGTCACTTGTGCTGTATGAGCACAATGGAACTCAGTAAATCAGTTTTTAACCATTGAAATTGATGGTGCAGAACCCCCATAGTGTTTATCGAGCCTCTTCTTGGTTTCGGTAATGGATTTTTTACGCAAATAATTCTTAATCAGTATACGAAATTAACCTTTTCCATTTTCGTTAAAATTCACGAGGTTATCTGCTTTCAATGGCTGTCAAACTCAAACTAAATCCCACACCTCGCTGAAAATTTTACGGTAGTATATTAATGTTACTGCGCGCGAAATTAAAAAGTCACTACTCAAATTTCTCACGTACATAGCATCAGTCCGTTTTGCAGTTGTCGTCTAGTAAAACACACTTTCGGAATGGCGAGTTTTCGAATAAACGAATCTTCAAAATTATCTCATTGCTGATGAGTATTAGTGTTCGATATAACCATTATTTGCAAAGTAAAAGTTTTCGTTAAGCGAACGCTAGTTAACTTGTTGCTCATCTGCATAAAACAGTTTGTTTTAACGTCGAGTTACCAATGACTTTGAATTAATTGGTAAATTTTAAAATCACAGACGCTGATAGAAAGAACACTTTTTGCCTAAAAGATAAATAACATTTTAAAATTTCTTAGTGGCTTCAAAGCATTGAGTTATTTAATATATAAAAAAAATTACTCGGTTTATCGAGCTTTTAGATTTTACGAATTAGGTGTACAACACAAGAGGCGTTATTATTGACGAACACTGTATTTCAGAACCAGTGGATAGTAAGGCCATAAGTGCACAACCACGATTAGATTTTCTTGAACCGAATCAGTTCGACGTTTTCCTACAGGGTAGTTAGTGACGAATACTTCATCTGGTTGAGACGAAAGGAAAATGCACTAAGAAAGCAATCAAAGGCACATTTCGAAGGAGCACAACGTCTAGTTTCACATCGCCTACTAACAAGTGTCATTACAGAAACGGGCGTGAATGCACAATCTCGTATGGTTTGCATATGTATGTATGTAAATAACGTAGATAGCATGATTAGGGACATGAGTAAGGTGTGAGCAAACATGTGTTTTTTGGAATATTCAACATAAGTATATTTATTTCATGCATTTTACTGGTTTTCCCAGTTGCTGGTGCCATGATAGCTCACGGGTACATGATTTCACGACGCTGGCTCAGAACGCACTCTACTCAAATACCCTATTCTACATTCTACTTGTGTTCATCTTATATGAAATTCAAATTAACTCTTGAGTGAGTTGCAAGCGTAACAGTTCTTAATTAAAAATTATTGCTGACACTTTTCGTTGCTGTGCCATAACGATCCTAACTTCATTTTTCACTAAGTTTTAGGCTTTGCTTTTTANCTTATATGAAATTCAAATTAACTCTTGAGTGAGTTGCAAGCGTAACAGTTATTAATTAAAAATTATTGCTGACACTTTTCGTTGCTGTGCCATAACGATCCTAACTTCATTTTCCACTAAGTTTTAGGCTTTGCTTTTTCATATTTATGGTCTGATTATGCATACTTCGCATAACTTCGCACAACTTCGCATAAACTTCAAACTGTAATTTCGTATGTTCTTTTTATGTATTTTGTATGTATACCATTACCCAGAAATTAGCAGAACTTTTAAGAACTTAGCGATCTGTTGAGTTTAGATTTTGCTGCACATTTTCTTAAGTTACATTTGTAGTGCACTGGTACAAATGGTTGTGCGAAGTTATGCGAAGTATGCATAATCAGACCCTTAGTTATTTATACTTTGTATTGCATAATTTATAAAGTCAGAATTGTTTTTGTTTTTCTTGCTTGCACTCGAAGTGGTTATGGAAGTTGATATGGTTGCTGCTCTGCCTCCAAATTGCTTGGCACTCTAAAACGTAACATGGAACTTTCAACAGAGGGAATTGTAAGAAATGGAAATTATAGCTAATGCACATAAAAAACCTCTGTGCCGACTTTCATAATCTTTGTTTGCACTTATGCATGTATGTAATTAATGTCAAAAAGAGTGATTAATATCACCAAATCATTATTGAAAATATCACCCATGGCATTGTTAATATCACACAAAAATCTCTTTGATTTCTTTACAGGTTTGAATATGATATAAACCAATTTTTGGCAGATATTTTCTTAAGTGCGCTTTTGCAGTGATTTCTGTTGTAGTGATTTCGGTTGCAGATTTTGCAAATAAAGGCAGAAAATTATAAGCTTTCGCTAGGAATTGCTTATTTTGCTTATTCAGGAATTTCAAGCTAAATTTCAACGACCATGTATATTTTGCTTGTTTTAATATGTAAAGTATTGCTATAGTTACAATTGAGCCGTTTGTTTTGAAAGTGGCATAAGCCACTTCGTACCTCTTGTGCGTAAATGCGCGGTAATCGAATCCATTTGTAAATCGCTCTGTCATCATAAACTAACGACAAAACCTCCTAGATGTGGTTGATGAAGTTGAAGGAATCACAAGATAAAATCGAAAGGATAATTAAGGAGAAACAGCACAAAGTCGAAGCTAAGCTGTATGAGCTAGAAGATCGTCTTTTTACGGCACGATTCCTTTCCAGGTCTTCAAGTTCGAAAAGACGGCTACAGCAAACAAGTGGAGCATGGAGGATAAATCCGCTGCGGTGTTCGTGGCATTAAAAAGACCTGCAGCGGAAATCTCGCCGACTATTCCCGATTGTGAAAGGAACAACCACGATGCATTGATGGGTGCTATGGGAAGGCGTTATGGTAGTGTGCACAGGAAGCAAATTTACCAGACGGACCTGGAGAATCGCTACCAAAAAGCTAACGAGTCTCTACATATTGAGCGGTTGGCTCATTTGGCAATTAGGGACGCATCTGGTGAGCACCTCGAAAGGCTGAAAATCCAGAGGTTAATCAGCGGAATGCGGGACATGTCTACCAAGAGAGACGTATGGGAATCCAAAGCCAACATTTGCTGAAACTGTCTCATATGCTCAGACACGTANATTAGGGACGCATCTGGTGAGCACCTCGAAAGGCTGAAAATCCAGAGGTTCATCAGCGGAATGCGGGACATGTCTACCAAGAGAGACGTATGGGAATCCAAAGCCAACATTTGCTGAAACTGTCTCATATGCTCAGACACGTGAAACGGCAGCGCTCCTAAGTAGACCAGCCTACAAAGCCCATCGAGTGGAAGCGGAAACACCGGATGAGACAAATGAAATGCTGAAGAAGATAATCAAGCTACTGGACGCGAAAAAATATGCCTCTGGCAAATGTTTTAAATGTGGGAAGCCAAGCCACTTCGCCCACGATTGTAGCGCAAGTTCCATTGGGCTCAACAATTCAGCAGGACGCAAACGCAGGGCCGAAGGAGACAAATCCAACTCCAATCAGTCGTTAAACTAAAACGAGACAGCAGCAAGGGGCACGCGCTGGCTCCCGCAATTGAATGCCCCATAATCTCCGTCTCGCAAATTGGCAGAAAAGCGAGCAAAGTTACTGTGGATGAGCGAGTAATAACTGTGGCGGTAAGGCCATTACCTGGAGCAAGGTTGAGGACACCCTAGTTGTAGGAGAGGTAACATGCATAGTCGCGGAGATTGTGGATGAAGTCATCATTGGAGTAGACTTCTTATTTGATCAAGGAATGCAGATCGATTGTTATAAGCTTTTATTGTAAATATATTCCGATTCGTGCTGATTGCTTCTGACTCTATAAATTAACAAAAGTGATCTTATGGCCCAAAACGCATACTGTTACAATACTTTCTGGCTCTCAGTGCTTTTCAAATACCGCTGAAACTTCCTAGAATACAACTTTCGGATAGATTTTCTTCTTTCATCTGAAAGCATAAGTATGTGGCAATATTGAATATATACCTAAAATATATTATACCTCCTGCTGTTTAATAGTTATAAGTGTTTCAACGGCGGACTGTTACATTACAATATTTGGAAGTACTTTTTAAAGCTGATTTATTATATCGAAAAAGTCTGCTCTCCTTATATAACTCAAGAACTACGTATTTATTGAACTGATAAAAAACTGATAAAATGAATTTTGAGGTCTATATGTATTTGCATAAAATAGTCGGACTATTACGTTACAGAAAAAACATAGGTGTAGATTAAAATTAGGTTTTTAAATGGCTTGTAGTCTGTTTTATGCAATAAGTAGCATGAATTCAGTAGACTTGCGATTTGACATGCAATCCAAAGATATTAAGAACATGGTAATTATGAATTACAGATTTGAAAGTTTCTGTTGCTGTGCAGCTGTAGGTCGTTACAGAAGTAAGTTTCTGCTTAGAAGTCGAGCTCGAGCTTACAACTGCTCCAAGATATTGAGATTTTTCGTGGTTAAATGGCTTGCTCTTTGCAATTTAGTACTATTCGCACCCTTCAAAATGCGCTTTTGAGTGGTGCTTTACGATTTTTCCTTAAGAAACTATGGTCATTGGAAGATGACGTAATGAGTTAGAAAGCATATTCTTGGCTTGGCGATGATATATTCGAGTATACGGCAGTTTAAGTGGCCGCAACTCTTGACGGAAAAATCGTATAGAACCATTCGAGAGTGCATTTTGAAGGATAAAACTAGTACCAGAAAAATTCTTGAAATAATTCTAATAGATTTTTACTATTTAATCAGAAAATCTTCTTCTTTCAGCTTCTCATTTTTGCTTCGTTTGCACCCGTTCCTTTTTGAAATACAGTGAAACCCGCTTAAGTAACCAACAATTTTGGGCAATGTGAATTTTTGAATGTAATCTGAAGAAAACCCCTCTCTTAAATACCTCCCCGCTTATTTACCCAACCCGCCTAAGTACCTAAATTTTTCGTACCCCATATACCATTTTACCAATAATTTTCCCCTTTTAAGTGCTCTTTTAAAATTCCTAAAAATATATTTTGAAATTCAGTGTCAGCGTCACACACCTTCGGCAAAAAACGTTATAAAAGATCAACGGTAATTTTTAGCTACTTGGAACTTGCACATTATTACTCTAAAATTGAAAAAAATTTTAAGTTTTTGTGATTTTTTTTAAGGGCTCTATAAAATCTTAAGGTTAGGTTTATATGGTATTTGTTAGGGAACGAACTGTATTTTAATTGAAAAATTTTAAATAATGCTACGGTGTTGGTTTTAAACTACGTAAACTTTATTAAATGTTCATTTTTTATTCAAGGATTTACATATTTATGTAAGGTAAAAAAAAAGATGTAACTACATCAATAATTATGTTCGCTTAAGTACCCGCATCGAGGTACTTAAACGGGTTCTTTTAAGTACCCAACCCGCCTAAGTACCTCAAAAACTGACATTTTTCGTGAGGTACATAAGCGGGTTTTACTGTAATATAGTTCTCGCGTTTTCTTATTTTTCTACGTAATTTTTATTTTCTGAGCCTATTTGAGTTAATAACAATAATAATAATAACAATACTAATAATAATAATAACAATAATAACAATAATAATAATAATAATAATAATAGATTGGCGCTTACATATATGTTAGTACTTGGCCGAGCTTCTCCTCTGATTTGTGTGTTGATGTTGTCACACAAAGGGGAGGACCTACTGTTTTACGCCGACTCCTAACGGTGATTGTATTTTTGTGAGAAACTGTTTTTCATGGCAGAAATACGCACGGAGGTTTGCCATTGCCTGCCGAGGGGCGAATGCTTAAGAAAAAACCTTTTTTCTATATTTTTTGCGATGTTGCTTTGACCAGGGAGTGTAAGCACGCACTGCTTACTAGAGTCCGACCGATTCCAATTTTTTTTCAGGTACCGATGCCGATGCCGATTAATCGGCTTATGGGGAAAGAATCGGCCGATGCCGATGCCGGTGCCGATTCCATAAAAAATTACAAATAAATGTATTAATTCATAAAATCAGTTCATTTCACGGAGTTAAAAAAAAAACAAAAGAAAAGAAATAATTGAATTAATTAAAATAAAAGAATTGCGATATTTTGACTGATTTTGTCTTTTTTATTTAATGTTTATTATTTTTTTTTATAAAAGTCTAGCTGGTATACAACAAACACCATATAAATTCAAACTTGGTACAAAAATTAGAAAAATTCTGTTTATTTTCACCAAAATTTCAAACTTTTTAATCAGAATTTTGGTATGCAGTTTTGTAGACCATTTCATTATAGTATAATGAAGTGCAAGTTTCAAGCTGCTATAAAATCCCGTTAAGTTTTGGCAATTTTTTTTGCTGGCAGTGTTCTCCATATCAAAGAAAATTGTCGCACATACTTTTGTATGGAAAAAAAACGTGAAACACCTTCAACAAAAAAATAATAATTTTTGTGAGCTGTCTACAAATGTTTTTTAAAGTTGGCTGTCGCTTCACCTGAACATTTGAAAAGAAATTCCAAAGAATCGGCGAAAAAAGGCCGATGCCGATGCTCAATTTTAAGCCGATACTAGCCGATGCCGATGCCGATTAATCGGTCGGACTCTACTGCTTACCACTACACCACAGCGTCCGCCATTTGAATTAGAAAGAATATAAATTTTAAATATGGGTCAATAGCACGTTGAATAGCTTACAATCTTGCTTCCAAATGCGCCCTATCTCTAACTAAATAAAAAATAATTTTACCTGAAAATTCAGTTAGTAAAAAGAGTTACGTTACAAATAATTTTTCGTCGAAAAAATATGGATAATGAAGAGTATAGAAACTGATTTATTGTGAAGAAGGCCAAAAATGCTCGAAGAAAACAAGATTTTTTCCATTTTTTAGCCTGGTGGATTCCGCTCCAAAAAACTTTTTTATATTTTGGACATTACCTTAAAAAATTATGCCGACTTTATTCTCATTAAGTTAATCACTTAAATCTAAACATTTCATGTTGTGCTTTTTTTAATTTTTACTAATTGAAAGGTGTCTCAGCATTAACTGAATTTTAATGTTTGCTAGAAATAGATTCTTATTTATATTGTCTGATACCTCATAATATGTATGATCCGATTTGGGCCATATGATTTTAATTTTATACACTATATATATAGGGGAGTTGACTGGAACAAAGTGGTTTCCAACACTTGACCTTAAGAGTGGTTATTTGCAAGTGGAGGTAAATGTCGAGGACAAAGAGAAGACAGCTTTCAGCGTCGGAGATGGTATTTGGCAATTCACGGTGATGCCCTTTGGATTAAGCAGCCACTTTTGAAAGACTTATGGACCATGTGCTTAAGGGGCTGCATTGAAAAACATGTTTGGTGTATCATTGTCGTATTAGTTAATAGCTTTGAAGAGCACCTGAATAATTTGGAAGAAGTTTTCCAGAGGATAGCTGGCGCTGGTCGGAAGCTAAGTCCTAAAAAGTGCTCACTGTTCAAGAAGGAGGTGAACTACTTAGAGCACAAGGTGACAACGGAGAGCATCTGCACTGCGAATGAAAAGATAGAAGCCGTAGAGGATTGGTCAAGATTTCTTGGGTTATGCACCTACTACCGTCGATTTGTACCGAATTTTTCCAGCGTTGCTTATAGCCTCCACGAACTTACTAGGAAAAATAGAGCCTTCGAGTGGAACAAGGATCAGGAGGAGACTTTTCAAACTCTGAAGGAACGGCTATGTAATGCACCTATGCTAGCGTATCCCGTTCTAGGTGCAACATTTATTTTGGATACGAATGCTAGTAGTTAAGCCTACATAATTTGGTATTCATATCGTCACTACATACGAATAAAGGCGCGCTAGTGTGTTGACGGCGAAAAAAGACACGTAAAAAAAATCTTACGAAAAAAGCCGCTTAAGGAAAACTTCGGCGAAGAAATACGCGCAAACATAGATTTAGATTTATACCTAGCCAAGGACTGTCACTTCAGCATCATTTCTTAAAAACTCTTTGGGGAATTTGCATACTGTTACACCTGCAAACATGGTCGATCGCGAAAATAAGTTTACCATCAAATATTTTACTGCGTATTTCTTCGCCGTTAACTATGTTAAGAGTCTTTCTTCGTTGAAGTTTTTTATGCGTCTTTTTTCGCATTCAACTTTTGAGCTCGCTCCTTGATTCGTGTCTAGTGACGTTATGGACCTTTTTTGTAGAGAATGGAACTAAGCTAAGACAATTTTTTTTTTTAGTAATTGAACTTGATGGACTTGGGCGAGCCTAGGATATTGACCGAAAATTTTCACATTTCACACAGATTTATTTAGAGCATAACCAACCATATTTTTACTATTACCAATCAAAATTCTAAAATAGCGGATTTTTGGCCCCGCTATTGCCTACTATAGCTGGTCTATTGGGAAACCAGAGAGGAACAACCGCAAACGCGGGGAGAACTTCTAGTGTTGGTGGAGTGCGTCAAACATTTTCACAAGTACCTCTATGGGCAACGTTTCCGAGTTCGAACGGATCATGTAGCGCTGAAGTGGCTACTACAGTTCAATCATCCAGAAGGACAGCTAGCTTGGTGGATTGAGAGACTGCAAAGTTATGACTTCGCTATCGAGATTCTTTGTACGAACTAATCTTGAAAACTGTTGAACGGATTTTGGCGAGATTTTCTCTTATAAGGCATTTCATGTCACCGCGGCCACCTTTGTGCGCCTCTTAGGATTTGGATGAAAGTTGAAGAGATTGAAGGCCTAATGAATATTTTGCAGATATGACGTAGGATTGCCTATTTACACGGGACTTAAATTTTAAGAAAACGTCATACATATCTTTCTTTAAAGTGAAGGGAAACCTTTTGACGAAACTTAATGATAAAAAATATATATTTCTTCCGTCTCATTAAGGGATTTAATCATACATTTTTTAAATTAATGTGCAACTATATTATATTATTTTTTGTATAGGGTTGCCACCTTGCCGAAAAATATGATTTTCACCGTTCATTGGACTAAAAAATGAGTACCAAGCGAAAGGATATGGTTTCCGGATGTGGAATAAGCTTTTTTTTTTTAATTAATACCTTACATATAAAACGTGAAGGCATTTTTGACACGTAGATATTGGATCCATAGTCTTTCCACTAAATTTTATATAGCAACATTCCGCCATCTTGGTTTTTTGAGCTTTTTTTGTTTTTTTTTGCGATTATCAAGCTTGTTTTGCATTTTTCGTAAAAATGGTTTAAAACAAATTGGTAAAGAATTTAATTTCCTTATTTCTTATATAAAGAATGGACACGAAAAAACTAGTCAATTGTGTTTACTCATCACTTGCGTAAAACTAACTGTAAATAAAAAGTAGGTATACACATGCATAGGGTATGTTGTCGTTGTAAATTTCGCGCATCTACTTTTTGTAAGTTGTACGTACTCTTCAAAATGTGTGCGGCGAAGTCTGAGCTTTCGGAGAAAATTTTGTGAAAAAAGCATGAAAAAGTATGTGTGAACGAGGAAACATACCTCGAAGCAGCCTTTAAGCAGATTCGGGGCGCTGAGTTTTATAATGCAACGAAGACAGATGGAGTCCAAGATGCCTTCATGCTAAAAATACTGGGCAAGTCCCTTGTTTTTTATTTTTTTGCCCTAATAAATACGGCCGCTGTGGTGTAGTGGTAAGCAGTGCGCGCTTCCACTCCGCAACGCCTGGGTTCAGGCCCTGGTCAAAGCAACATCGCAAAAAATATAGAATAAGGTGTTTTCTTAACAGCAGTCGTCCCTCGGCAGGCAATGGCAAACCTCCGAGTGTATTTCTGCCATGAAAAACAGCTTCTCATAAAAATACAATCGCCGTTCGGAGTCGGCGAAAAACTGTAGGTCCCTCCGCTTTGTGTGACAACATCAAGGCGCACGCCACAAATCGGAGGAGAAGCTCGGCCAAACACTAACATATGTGTAAGCGCCAGTCTATTATTATTATTATTAATAAATACTTGGTGTGGCAAGCCATCTGCCAGTGTGGCACGAAAGCAAAAAATCATGACCACGGGCTCCATAAATCAAGAAATTTGTATGAAGGAGTGTTTGCAATATCGTTTGCTGTCGTTCTTAAAGCAACATAAAGGCTCAGTTCTGTTCTGTCCCGATTTAGCATTGTGCCATTACAGCCCCTTTGGCATGAACTGGTATGTCAGTCACGGGGTATATATTGTTCAAAAGAACCACAACCTACCAAACTGTTCAGAATTGTGACCCGTTGAAAATTATTGAAAGAAAATAGATAAAAAGGAAAGAAGACAACAAAAATTATCAGAATTTCAAAATTAGTTGGCAGAGAGAAGCAGATACCGTCACAATATAAGATGGCCATATCCTCTTGAGAGGGCTCAAATGTAAATTGCGCCATTTTATTTATAATGAAGATAATTGAAATAAGTTTTTTGTTGAATATAGTAGGCTTAATAAAGAAGATGATAAAGCAGAAAACTCTTTTCGTAGGTTGTGTAATAAGTGTTACAATGATTTTCGGATGACCAAAATTTTTCGTGTCCATTCTTTACAAAGTTTTAGAAAAAAATTGTGATGTAAATAATTAGCAAAAACTGCGAAAAATATTAACATTGTTCCAGTTTTCACCATTTCTTAACAATTTCTGTTGATAATACGTTGCATATTCAAATGCCAAAATTGCAGAGAATTTCATTATCCACAACTTTTGTATGCAAATTTTTTTGTATATCGATTAGAGCACGATCTGTAACGTGCCAAACATAGCGACCTAAGGGAAGTGGTGTAAAATTCATTTCCACATCACGTCAATCGGTACAGTACTATGAGCTCCGTGAAGTTGGCACCCGACCTTGATGCATTTTGATAAAATACCTAGAATATGATAGATTTAACTCTCAGGAGAATTGTAGTAAGTTTCTTTTTGTTAACACAGTGTTTGTTTTGTTATAACAGTGTTTGAAAAATTTAACTTGGCATCTAAACTAACCGTAAATTAGATTTTGCCTTTTGTGCCACCCCAAAACCCAACATTAAAAAAGAAAAGTAACAGCAGTTTCTAATGTTTTTGGGGTTGCTGATTACGAGCCTAGATCATGATTTTGAAAATTCATAATGACGAATCCAATATTGCGACCAAAAGATTTAAATTTATTCGGTCTGCTTGAAATGTTTTCCTCTTGGGTTCTTGGTTCCGTTTTTTATAGTTTTCGTCCACACTCTTTTATAACGGTTTTAGAACAATTCACTATCGAAAAGTGAAAACAATTTTATCACGAATTTTTTAATCACATCCAAAATAATGACGTTAGAAAACAAACTCGTCAACAAAAAACGTAGATTTTTTCGGCCGACAAAAACGAATTCATGAGTTTTTTCGAAAAGATTGTAAATATCCGTTCAGTAATTACTAAAATATCGCAGTTTATGCATTTTTGCAAAGTACCTTTACATGGGAGGTAGGCGTGGTTATTATCTGATTTTGCCCATCATTAATACCATTCGTCCTTAGCTCAAAAGAAATACACGTACAAGAGTTTTGTTAAGATATCTGAATGTATCTTTGTCTATCTCGATTCCTTTCGGCTGCTACGAACAACCGTTGTATGAGCAAAATCACAATTCCATTTTGCACAAGTACGCTTTTGTATAAAAATGTTTTGCTGCTTAAGAATACTCTTTGAATTTAATACGTATGCATTGCTACAGTCAAAACACTTGGGCTTTAAAATTTCAACAAACCAGCAAACAAAGCGTAATTGACAAAGCCAGTTGAGCTGCCCCTGCTTGACGGTTTAAATTTTCGTTAACGAAATGGCAAAGTTAACGAAAAGTTTCTAAAATGAACAGTCAAATTAAAATAAAAGAATTGAAACTTTGCAATGTGCATTCACTTAGGTATATACTATGTGCCATTTATTTTATTGGTATTTTTTAATCTTTTTATGCAGTTAGCTTAACTGCTCTAGTATTGACGATTTGCAAGCGTTCTAAACTCCCCCCTAGTATTCCTCTTCGCCTGATTACGTGTTCGGCTCGGATTCTATTTGGAACGCTTCAACTTCGATGGCAGTTTAATGAGTTTTTATAGGGTCATACAACGTTCGTGCTGCCCAGCATATTGCAGGAAATAATTTGAAAATTGTTTATGAATAGTCGAGTTCTTAAATTAAATATTTCTTCCCCAAAATTTTTGACGAATTGCAATAAAAAAAAACCGAAAATATATCCATTTAATTGCATGGGTGTAATTTTCTTTATTCTGTGGATGAAAGCCGCTGTGTATGAGTGGTTAGAGGTGCGTACTAGGGAAGCCAATCCCGAGATCCCGGTGTTTTTAAGGTCCCGAAGCAAAGCAAAGAATATAGAATTACAGGCAAAATAAAAGTCAAAGTTAAAAATCAAGTATTCCAGAGCTGTGTATATTGGAATGTTATAGTTTTGAAGCTCCTACATGAATTTTAACAACCCCTATACCCAAATACCAGGGTTAGTATATACAAATGTATACATACAATACATGAAGGGAGTTTTTTAACGGCATCAGATCTGCACCGATTATTCGATTTTCAAAACTGAGGTGCCAATTTAAAGGGCTTAGTCCCTAAATGTATGTACCACAAGGCGTGTCTTTTTTGAATAGGGTTGCCACCTTTTTTAAAATTATAAAATCTGCACCGTTCGTTGTATTAAAACAGAAGAGGTGCCAAAGGAAAGGGCTAGGCCTGTAGATGTGCAAGAAGGTTTCGGTTTTTTGAATAGGGTTACAACCTGTTTCTAAAATCATAAGACTTACACCGTTCGCGCAATTTAAAAAATAAGGTGCCATGTAAACGGGCTTGATCTAAAGATTTGCAAAACAGAACGTCTTATTTTTTTGAAAAGTGTTGCCGCCTAATCAATTTTTATTTTTGGGAAGAGCATCAGATTTACACCGTTCTGTCGCGTTTCCAAATGAGACGTCAGATGACGTTCAGTTAATAACGTTTTTAAAGCTACTTTATTTTTTATGAATAAGGCCAATACAGACCTGTTTTGGTTTTTTAAAGGGTTGCCGCCTAATTAAAAGTGCATTGTTTAAATATGATAGTTAGTAAAATGTCACAATATGGGCATCAAGCGAAAGGGGTTTGAGACTAAAGTAATATGTTGGTGTTTTTAAAAGAGTTACCACTTATTGAACAAATTTATAACTATGAATGGTAAGTAATGTGTTAAGGACATTCGATATTATTTATGTATACATTTGTCTATATCTATCTCGATTCGTTTTGCCTGTTACAAACAACCGTTATGTGAACAAAGTTATAATACCCTTGTGCACAAGTGCGCTCGGGTATAATTACACTGAAAATGGCACGACGCCGAAACCGGTTTGTCTCCAAACCAAATTTAACAAGGGATGATAGATGATTTAATAGAGTTACCACTTATTAAAAAAATGTATAACTATGAAAGGTAAGTAATGTATTAAGGACATTCGATATTGCTATCAAACGAAAGCCGGTTAAGAGGGCTTTTGTGTAATTGGTATGCGAATTTTTGATGGTTGCCATATACATAGTTTCTAATTTATTGATTGAAGTATTCTAGAGATTTTAAACTAAATTAATATGAGATTTTAAACTAAATTAATATGATCGGGTTTTTAATATACATATTTAGTTGCCACCTACTTAGAAAATGATGCACGTATTGAAATAATATTTAGCTCTAGCTCGTTATATGCCAAACACCATATAAATCCACATTTCAAACCATGTCCAAAAATTGCAAAAAATTTGCAAAGTTTCAGTTAAATTTTTAACTAAGTGGCAACCCTCGAACAAATATGTCTTTGTAAAACGTCACTTATTTTCTTTTATTTGATATATCAATGGATATCCTTAATAAATTACTTACCGTTCATAGTTATAAACTTTTTAAATAAATATCGCAGAAGCTCACCTAACTTCCTTTCGTTTGATACCAATATTAGATATCTTTAAATATTATTTCAATACGTCACCATTTTCTAAGTAGGTGGCAACTACATATGTATATTAAAAACCCGATCATATTAATTTAGTTTAAAATCTTTTCGTTTGAAGCCCACTTTGTAACATTTTATTTAACTAGAATACTTCAATCAATAAATTAGAAACTATATGACAACCATCGAAAATTCGCATACCATTACACAAAAGCCCTCTTAACCAGCTTTCGTTTGATAGT